>NW_016809129.1:3381553-3384487 GCF_001698545.2 Rhinopithecus bieti | reverse complement strand
CATTTCATCCAACAACTGCAGAATACACATTCCATTCAACAGTGCATGGAACTTTCTCCAAGATAGACCATATGATAGGCCATAAAATAAGCCTCAATAAATTTAAGAAAATTGAAATTATATCAAACATTCTCTCAAACTATAATGGAGTAAAACTGAAAATCAACTCCAAAAGGAATCTTCAAAACCACACAAATACATGGAAATTAAAAAACCTGTTCCTGAATGAGTATTGAGTCAAAAACGAAACCAAGATGGAAATTTAAAAATTCTTTGAACTGAATGACAATAATGGCACAACCTATCAAAACCTCTGGGATACAGTTAAGGCTGTGCTAAGAGGAAAGTTCACAGCCCGCCTACATCAAAAAGTCTGAAACATCACAGAGACAATCTAAGGTCACACCTCAAGGAACTAGAGAAACAAGAACAAACCAAACCCAAACCCAGCAGAAGAGAGGAAATAACCAAGATCAGAGCAGAATTAAATGAAATTGAAACAAAAAAAAAATACAAAAGAGGAATGAAACAAAAAGCTGGTTCTTTGGAAATATAAATAAAATTGATGGACTATTAGCAAGATTAACCAAGAAAAGAAAGAAAATCCAAATAACTTCACAGAGAAATGAAACAGGAGATATTACAATAGACACCACTGAAGAAAAGATCATTCAAGGGTACTATTAACACCTATACACACATAAACTAGAAAACCTAGATGACATGGATAAATTCCTGGAAAAATACAACCCTTGTAGCTTAAATCGGGAATAATTAGATACCCTGAACAGAACAATAATAAGCAGTGAGATTAAAATGGTAGTTAATAAATTACTGACAAAAAAGTCCAGGACCAGATGGATTCACAGCAGAATTCTACCAGACATTCAAAGAAGAATTGGTTCCAATCCTTTTGACACTATTCCACAAGACAGAGAAAGAAAGACCCCTCCCTAATTCATTACATGAAGCCAGCATCATGCTAATACCAAAGCCAGGAAAGGACATAACCAAAAAAGGAAACTGCAGACCAATATCCTTGATGAACATAAATGCTGAAATCCTTAACTAAATACTACCTAACCAAATCCAACAACATATCAAAAAGATAATCCACCATGATCAAGTGGGTTTCATACCAGGGATGCAGGGATGGTTTAATATATGCAAGTCAATAAATGTGGTACACCACATAAACAGAATTAAATACAAAATCACATTACCATTCCAACGGATGCAGAAAAAGTATTCAACAAAATCTAGCATGGCTTTATGTTTAAAACCCTCAGCAGGCCAGGCACGGTGGCTCACGCCTGTAATCCCAGCACTTTGGGAGGCTGAGGCAGATGGATCATGAGGTTAGGAGATTGAGACCATGCTGGCTAACATGGTGAAACTCCATCTCTATTAAAACTACAAAAAAATTAGCTGGACCTGGTGGTGGGTGCCTGTAGTCCCAGCTACTTGGGAAGCTGAGGCAGGAGAATGGTGTGAACCCAGGAAGCGGAGCGTGCAGTAAGCCAAGATTGCACCACTGCACTCCAGCCTGGGCAAAAGAGTGAGACTCTGTCTCAAAAAAAAAAAAAAGAAAGAAAAGAAAAGAAAAGAAAAGAAAAGAAAAGAAAAGAAAAGAAAAGAAAAGAAAAGAAACCTCAGCAAAATCAGCATTAAGGGACATAATGTAACAAAATCCATCTACGACAAACTCACAGCCAAACTAATACTGAATGGGGAAAAGTTAAAAGCATTTCCTTTGAGAACTGGAACAAGAAAAGGATGCCCACTCTCACCTCTCCTCTTCAACATTGTACTGGAAGTCCTCACTTCAGCAGTCAGAAAAGTGAAAGAAATAAAGGGCATCCAAATCAGTAAAGAGAAAATCAAATTGTCCCTCTTTGCTGATGATATGATCGTTTACCTTGAAAACCCTAAAGACTCCTCCAGAAAGCTCCTAGAACTGATAAAAGAATTCAACAAAGTTTCCAGATACAAGATTAGTGTACACAAATCAATAACTCTTCTATACACCAACAGTGACCAAGCAGAGAATCAAATCAAGAACTCAACTTCTTTTACAATAGCTGCAAAAGATAAAATAAATAAAGTACTTAGGAATATACCTAACAAAGGAGTCGAAAGACCTCTACAAGGAAAACTACAAAGCACTGCTGAAATAAATCATAGATTACACAAACAAATGGAAACACATCCCATGATCATGGGTGCGTAGAATCAATATTGCGAAAATGAGCATACTGCCAAAAGCAATCTACAAATTCAACACAACCCCTATCAAAATACCACCATCATTCCTCACAGAATTAGAAAACACAATTCTAAAATTCATATGGAACCAAAAAAGAGCCTGCATAGCCAAAGCAAGACTAGGCAAAAATAACAAATCTGGAGGCATCACACTACCTGATTTCAAACTATACTATAAGGCCGTAGTCACCCAAACAGCATGGTACTGGTATAAAAATAGGCATATAGACCAATGGAACAGAACAGAGAACCCAGAAATAAACCCAAATACTTACAGCCAACTGATCTTTGACAAAGCAAACAAAAACATAAAGTGGGAAAGGACATCCTTTCAACAAATGGTGCTGGGATAATTGGCTAACCACATGTAGGAGATTGAAACTGGATCCTCATCTCTTACCTTATACAAAAATCAACTCAAGATGGATTAAGGACTTAAACTTAAGACCTGAAACTAAATAAAAATTCTAGAAGATAACGTTGGAAAACCCCTTCTAAACATTGGCTTAGGCAACAATTTCATGACCTAGAACCCAAAAGCAAATGTAATAAAAACAAAGATAAATAGCTGGGACCTAATTAAACGAAAGCATCTTTGTACAGTAAAAGGAACAGTCAGCAGAGTAAACAGACAACCCACAGAGTGAGAGAAAATCTTCACAGTCTATA
>NW_016809129.1:3372981-3381463 GCF_001698545.2 Rhinopithecus bieti | reverse complement strand
AAAAGAAAAGAAAAGAAAAGAAAAGAAAAGAAAAGAAAAGAAAAGAAAAGAAAAGAAACCTCAGCAAAATCAGCATTAAGGGACATAATGTAACAAAATCCATCTACGACAAACTCACAGCCAAACTAATACTGAATGGGGAAAAGTTAAAAGCATTTCCTTTGAGAACTGGAACAAGAAAAGGATGCCCACTCTCACCTCTCCTCTTCAACATTGTACTGGAAGTCCTCACTTCAGCAGTCAGAAAAGTGAAAGAAATAAAGGGCATCCAAATCAGTAAAGAGAAAATCAAATTGTCCCTCTTTGCTGATGATATGATCGTTTACCTTGAAAACCCTAAAGACTCCTCCAGAAAGCTCCTAGAACTGATAAAAGAATTCAACAAAGTTTCCAGATACAAGATTAGTGTACACAAATCAATAACTCTTCTATACACCAACAGTGACCAAGCAGAGAATCAAATCAAGAACTCAACTTCTTTTACAATAGCTGCAAAAGATAAAAATAAATAAAGTACTTAGGAATATACCTAACAAAGGAGTCGAAAGACCTCTACAAGGAAAACTACAAAGCACTGCTGAAATAAATCATAGATTACACAAACAAATGGAAACACATCCCATGATCATGGGTGCGTAGAATCAATATTGCGAAAATGAGCATACTGCCAAAAGCAATCTACAAATTCAACACAACCCCTATCAAAATACCACCATCATTCCTCACAGAATTAGAAAAACACAATTCTAAAATTCATATGGAACCAAAAAAGAGCCTGCATAGCCAAAGCAAGACTAGGCAAAAATAACAAATCTGGAGGCATCACACTACCTGATTTCAAACTATACTATAAGGCCGTAGTCACCCAAACAGCATGGTACTGGTATAAAAATAGGCATATAGACCAATGGAACAGAACAGAGAACCCAGAAATAAACCCAAATACTTACAGCCAACTGATCTTTGACAAAGCAAACAAAAACATAAAGTGGGAAAGGACATCCTTTCAACAAATGGTGCTGGGATAATTGGCTAACCACATGTAGGAGATTGAAACTGGATCCTCATCTCTTACCTTATACAAAATCAACTCAAGATGGATTAAGGACTTAAACTTAAGACCTGAAACTAAATAAAATTCTAGAAGATAACGTTGGAAAACCCCTTCTAAACATTGGCTTAGGCAACAATTTCATGACCTAGAACCCAAAAGCAAATGTAATAAAACAAAGATAAATAGCTGGGACCTAATTAAACGAAAGCATCTTTGTACAGTAAAAGGAACAGTCAGCAGAGTAAACAGACAACCCACAGAGTGAGAGAAAATCTTCACAGTCTATACATCTGACAGAGGGCTAATATCCAGAATCTACAATGAACTCAAACAAAATAGTAAGAAAAAAACAAACAATTCTATCAAAAAGTAGGTAAGGTCATGAATAGACAATTCTCAAAAGAAGATATATACAAATGGCCAACAAACATATGAAAAAATGCTCACTGTCCCTAATGATCAGGAAAATGCAAATCAAAACCACAATGCAATACCACCTTACTCCGGCAAGAATGGCCGTAATAAAAAAATCAAAAACCAGTAGATGTTGGCATGGGTGTGGCAATCAGGGAATACTTCTACACTGCTAGTGGGAATGTAAACTAGGGAAATACAGTTGCATACCTATAGTCATCTGATCTTCCATAGAACCAAAAAAACAAGCAAGGGGGAAAGGACTTCCTGTTCAATAAATGGTTGTTATATACATATATAAAATGCACATTTCATATCGTAAATTTATGTCTATATGTAACATATAATTGATATCTATATATCAATTTTGTATTTGATACTTTGTTGAAATCTCATATTTATGATAGACATATTATCCTCTTAGGTAGGAAAATTCAACATCATAAAGACATATATTTCCAATTAATTTTGAAATGTAATAAAATTTTAAAAAAATATTATCAGGTTTTCTTCCAAGTAGATAGCCTAATTCTACAGCTCATAAACAAAGAAAAGAAAGAAAAAATAGAAAAGCTTAGTAAAAACAGAGCAATGAGTGAAGACAAGGCCCACTAGATATCAAAACATATCATAAAACCTCAATAATTAAAACAGTGCTGTGTCAGTGCATAAATAGATGAATAAATGCAATGTAATAGGATTTTCAAAAATACCTGTATGGCCAAATACAGTCAGGAGTTTAGTATGTGACCAAAACCGTAAGGGAAAATTCAAAAAATGGTGTTGGGATACTATACTTCATACCATATACCAGGATAAGTAACAAATGGAGGAAGTATTTTAAATATAAGTAATGAAATCACACATGTGACAATGAAAACGGAAAGACTCCTTTATAATCTTGAAATGAATTACTGTAGCTGTGACTCCAAAATCCAGAAGCCATAACAGCCCTGCATGCCATAAAGCACCATAGCAAACTCAATAAAATAAAAAGGTAAATGACAAAATGGGTGAAATTTTTGCAATTCATTACAGACAAGGGATTTGTTATCTAACACCTAACTATCATGTAGAATATGATAAGAAAAAGATATACAACCAAATAAAAAATTGAGCAAATAGTATAAAAAGATAACCCACAAAAAAGAAATTATAAATGACTCTTAACCAAGTGAAAGATACTCAACCTCACTCAGATAAATGCAAATTTAAATTACACTGACACCATTTTTTTTCTAATCAGATTGGCAAAACCCCAAAAATTTAATTAACAAGCTTGGTTATAAATCAGCAGGCACTCATACACTGCTGGTAATAATGCAAATTGTTAGAACCTCCATGGAAGGCAGCTGGCAATATTCATCAAAACTACAAATGCTAATACTCTTTGACCTGCAATCCTGATATTGGAAGTTTATCTTGTGATATTTGTGCATAGGTACAGAATGATGCAGGTACAAAATGATTCACACAATATGAAATATTAATAGCTGCAAAACATTGGAAACAATCCACCTACCCATGAATTAGCAACTAGTATTTTCATATAATGGAATACTAAGAACCTATATTTTAAAAAATAAAGATATGTATTACTGATAGGAAAATATCTCCAAGATATATGTGGAGAATGATGAATACACTATGCTTATTAAAAAGAGTGAAATAGAATTACTTATCTATATTTGCAAATATGAAGCAACTCCCCCCAAAAATGTATCCCTCTGGAGAGATACATTGGAAACTAATAAAATAATGATGGGAGAACTGGGTGGATAGATGTTAGGAAGACTTTTTATGTGTACTTAAAATTTTTTTCATATGAATATATCATCTGAAAACAGTGAAAACTTGAGATACCATTTTCTAATGCCAATGGACATATTTTGCATAATAAGCAATGTATTAGCTGCTGTAGTACCATGCATCAAGCATCTCAACACAATCATCCTTAAAATCAAAAATATTTTAACAGTTCTTGGAGTTACTATAAATGGTTAATCTAAGCATAGTTGAAACCCTCAGACTAACTTGAAGCAGAAGACCAACATATCCTAGCGTCCTCTTGAACTTATTAAGCTATTCACAAATGTCCCTCTTGAGTTCATTTAAGCTGTTTTTCTTATGTTGTCACCTGGCTTATAAACTAGGCACTTATAAACACAGACTTTGGAGCTCACTTAAACCTGTACCATTTATTGTCTCTATGACTTTGGATCAAGTGCCTGAGTTTCCTCAAGTGTAAAATGGAGATAATACAAATTTCATAGATTTGCTATGATGATTGAATGGGTTACTGTACATAAAGCTCTTAGCCTGGCACACAGTCGAAGCTACAGAAATATTAAGCGTCTCTACTCCTACTACAACATTGACTACTGAGTGTCAATTCCTAGTGGTGTGAATTTTCACTGGGTTCTGAGCTCTGGCATGTTTTGATGGATACTTTAGTTACTAATCTTGCACAAGAGGTCGAGGGGGAAATATCTTCAGTCAGTTCAAGTGGCAATTGTACTTTTACTATTTAGGCAGTCAATCACAAATTTATGCTAATTTTCTACCTTTGAATTAAAACTTCTCTGATTAAATACATTGGATGTCTACTTAACAATTCTTCTACTCTGTAATTCAAATATAATGTTCATTGTGCCTCAAAACGTCATCAGCATTTTTAGCACCTTTATACCAAACATCTTTTTATTATGAAATGCAATTTACTTCAGTCTTACTCAGAATTAAGTCATACTATCTCTAACTCACATCTCCCAGTTATTGTAATCAAGACATTATAAGTGATTTTTATTATATTACCATTTCAATGGTAAAAATCATCCTTTTCAATGTCAGAAATCCATATTATTAACAATAAAATTAATATCACCTCATATAATGTATAAATTACTCAAATAAATGTAGAAAGCTTTGAAAAGTTACATATTTTAAAATTATACTGATCAGGTATAACTGCACTGCTCAGGTATAATTTTCAAATATTAGGGAAGATTAGAAAGTTAGGATTGACTATCTGATGACCATTGACAAATTCTTTGTTATTAATAAATTGGTCTCTAAATTCCCCCAGATAACATACAACCAGAGATTATAAGGGAAATATTAGTAAAACTATAAATTATGTTTAATCCTTGGGCAGTAAACAATAAATTTTTAATTTAAAAAACTAAAATTCTCATTTTAATGATGTTGCGATACAACTCAAAAGAAAAATTAAGGTTACTGTTGTTATTATATAAATGTTTAATGTGCACATTATGGAGTAAGCATTGGCTTATGCCCCTTGGGGATATAGGGGTAAAAAGTAAGCTCTGAGATAGATTGTAATCCCCTAAACAAATTGAGACATATAAAATAATTACAATGTAAATATTCCATGATAAGGGCTGTGCTAGGAGAGTTCAAGGAGAGATGACCACACAAACTATTTTGCATTTTAATTAAGCTTTGAAGAAAGGTAGAAGTTCAACAGACAAAAATGGTTAACAAGATCATTTTAATTACAAGGAATAATATGAGAAACTACCAGAAAGAAATAGTAGAGCCTGTTTGTAGAACTAAACATATGAATGAAAGTACAGAATAAAAGTGGGAAATAAAACAGTAATGAGAAGTTACAATACAAGGCTGACAAATTTAGACCTTTTTTATAAGCAATGGAAATCTGTGAAAGGCATTTTGATCAAAAAATAATTTTATAAAATTTATTGTCCGAAACTTACATTGGTAATGGTATACAAATAGATTTGGATTCTGTGCAGGGAGTGGGAGGAGTGAGAGAATATCCTAGTAGTTTAGACAAAATGTTTATATGAGTTTGAATTAGGTGCTATGGGATGAGAAAAAAGAGATTAGTACAAATTAACCACTTACTATGTCACAACTTTTGAATTTTATCCGTTAATCATCTCAACCACCCATCTCAAAAAGTAACTATTATTTCCATTTTATATAAAGTTGATTAATTTAGTCATGATGACAAAGTCATGAATAGTAGTGCTGGGCCTTGAACCTCAGGTTCACTGATTTCTAAAGGCCACACTTTTAATCTCTGTGACCTCTAATACTTCAAGCTCATTATAATGAATGCTAAGGAGAAAATTGGAACCAAAAATGACACTGAGGTTTTAAGCTTAAGTTGTTGAGAAAATAATGGTATCAATCAAAACAAAATATGAAATATTAGAGGAAGAGTTAAAGATTAGACACAAATCCCATCTCTATCTAATCAACTCCACCTCCTGAAGAGCATTAAGATTCTTCAACATTATCTGAAGAATGTTTATTCTACTTATTATTTATTAGTCCTGTTTTAGTTTTTAAATGTTTGATTGCTCCTGTGCTGAGCTCTTTCCAACTGAACTCACTGAAATTCTACTCTTTTATCAGGTGAGAAGTTTCCAGACAAGAAGCCTAAGGTGCAGTTAGTCATATCCTACGAGGATGTGAAGCTGACCATACTAGTGAAACACATGAAAAACATTGTAAGTTTATTATGTATAATAAGAAACAAGTAAGCCTACATTCAGAAGTCACTTACCTCCTTTGGGCAATTAGTGTCAACATTAGTTAGAGGAATGGGTATCTCGGCCAAGTTTAAGTAAGGAACAATGAGCCAATTACAATATTTTTGCCTCAGGATGACTGTGATCCTTGGGGTAAAGACTCTAAAATACTTCACAAGGAAAGTCCTAGAATGAACGTTAAACTTCATTCAAAATGTCAGGAAAAAAACTAGGGAAAAGGCTCTGAAATAACCGGATTAGCTGGAGGATCGAAGGGTAAAAGAAAAAAGGCTGGGTCTCAATAATTTCCAACTATCTCAACATGCTGAACTTGGTGGAGAATTCACTCCATCTCTTTGCATCACGCCAGTACCTTCCCTGAAACCAAGAACTCTTAGGGTTCTCTCCCAAACTCCCATTGTACATTGACTTTATAGCATCATACAGTTATCATATTGTGATGTAATTCCTTATGCGTGTTTCCTTCTCCTCAAAAAATAATAGTGTTTTGAGAGCGGAAACCCCATCTTTGTTTCCGTGTCCCCATCCCAGAACCTAAAATAAAATCTGTAGTTAGCCTCCAAAGAAAACTGAAAGTTCCACTCTCTATTACATGCCACTTAAGGATGGTGCAAGTCAGAGGCATTGATGGTAACTGGACCATATCATTAAGAAAGAGAGGAAGCTTTCTGTGTCACAGGGTAAGTGACTAATGACCTGAGTTGGGGTGTAGCAAACATAGAAGGAAAACACTAAACCTCACCAACTATTTTAATCTTCCTTGAGCCTAGACAAAACGGGTTCTCCACATGGTAAAAACTTCCCAGGAGACTATGCCAGATGTGGAGAAAGTCAGTAACACAATTTTTGCTCTCTTCTTTGTGCATATAAATCTCTGAGGATGCCTTTGGAAGATCTAAAAGAGCAAACTCTTCTCCATATGACACGCATCCATATTAAAACAATATTAAAACATATTAAAACCATAAATACTTGTTTGTTGAACAAATAATTGGCATAATTTGAAGACAATGCATTCATTACAAATTCATTATTATTCAGACATCCAAGAATGCTTGTTTGTAAACCTCTGGTGCTCACTATCAGCAATTTTTGTAGTATCTGGGCAAATATTTTAAAATTTTCTGCAAATCTTTTACTAATGAAAACAATTATTTTCCATTGTTTTTCACTAGATAATTACTTTAAATGAGAATAGCAGTTTTTTAAGAAACCCTTACATTGCAAAATGAAGATTCAGTGCAACATTATTTATGGCTCCATGCATGTTGCTGGATTTTAAGCAACTATATAAACATATATGATAAAACAATACAATATTAAGAAATATTGTTAATCAAATTAACAAAACTTACATATGTATTTCATATATGAAAATAAGCCTTGAACACAGTCCTCTTAGAAATGATAAATTTATTCCAGTAATTTTTAGAGCAAGCCTGATGAAATCGCTTTTAGACTGGGCATGTAAACCAAACAGTAAACTTGGTGATATTACTCAATGGTCACTCCTGATTTTTGATCAAAAGCGATATTAACCAACCTGGTCACCCATTTCATTCACCAGATGAATCACCAAATTACTTTTGACAGTTTTCAAAAATGCATTTTACACTCAGATGAAATTACAGTACCAATGAAGATCTTCAAAATCAATGTGATGCAAGCATGAAGCAGGGATAGGAGGAGTGAATGGGAAAGAGCAAGAGTTTAAGATTGAGAGTTTAAAATTGAGATCAAGTTATAGGTAAATAGAAAATGACCAAATGACCCTAAAATAGTGGAAAACACTTAGGGCCATGAGAACCTCTACGTTACCAGTGCTCTCAAAAAGAGCTATTAATGATGTAGTAATATTTGCTTCCGTCTGCCTTCTCAGTTTACTTACTAGTTCCTCTCTTCTCTCTAATCTCTTAACATTGAAAGGTTTTATTTTAGTGCCCTAAAATTCAATCCTAGACCTCTCCTCTTTTTCTACCTCTAGCCTCATGGCTTTAAACATTACTTACTTGTTTTTCTTTTCCAAATCTACAATTCCAGCTTGGAACTCTCATCTGAAATCCAGAGTTGTATGTACAACTGACTATCAGCAACCCTAGTATAAATATAATAGGTGTCTCAGACTCAGTATGCACCAAACTTCTCATGACTGCCCCTCTAAACCTACATCATTTGCCACCTTTTTCATCTCAGTAAATAGCACCTTCATTCTCTAGTTACTCAGGTTAAAACCTTAGAGTCATTTTGACTCCTCTCCTTCCCCAAAAGCTACATCCATTTTACCAGCAAATTCTGTTACTCTGCTTTCAAAATAAATCCAGAACACATCAACTTTCTCCTCCACTGCTTCCATTTTTGGTTCAAGTCACCAGCATCTCTTACTTGAATTACTGCTGCAGTTTCTTAACAGTTGTCTCTGCTTCTGTCCTTCTTTTTTTTTTTTTTTTTTTTTTTTTTTTTTTTTTTTTTTTTT
>NW_016809129.1:3334244-3372709 GCF_001698545.2 Rhinopithecus bieti | reverse complement strand
CGCCTCCCGGGTTTACGCCATTCTCCTGCCTCAGCCTCCCGAGTAGCTGGGACTACAGGCGCCCGCCACTTCGCCCGGCTAGTTTTTTGTATTTTTTAGTAGAGACAGGGTTTCACAGTGTTAGCCAGGATGGTCTTGATCTCCTGACCTCGTGATCCGCCCGTCTCGGCCTCCCAAAGTGCTGGGATTACAGGCTTGAGCCACCGCGCCCGGCCGCTTCTGTCCTTCTTTATAATCTCTTTTTAATCTAGCAGCCAGAATGTTCCTTTGAGAATAGAAGTCAGATCCTGTCATTCCTCCCTTCATATCCCTTTGGGGAAGGAGTCTCCTATAACTTGTAACGAAAGTCAAGGTACTTGTTAATGACCTGTGAGACCCTGTCAATGTGCTCTCTTGACCTCTTAACCTCATCTCCTACCACCCTCAGTCACTCCACGCCAGCCTCAGTGTCTTCTTTGCTGTTCCTTGAATATGGCAGGCTTGTTGCTGCCCCAGGACTTTCGTATCTGCTACTCCATTTACCTAGAATGCTCTTCACAAGTTCATTGATCAATACTCTCCATGGCTCACTCTCACATGTCCTGAATGCTTGTATTTTACTGACACCTTTTCAGTAAAGTCCTATCTGATTCCCAAATGTAAAACTGCAAAACTGCTCCCCTTTGTTGTCACTTTCAGTATTTCTTTTCTACTTTATTTTCTTTCCTCCCCTGTGCCACTGCTGTAACCCAAGGTGTATAGAATAGGGCCACGTATATAGTAGGTGCTCAGTAAAGCCTTGGTTAAATAAAAGAATGTCAACTTACTTCTCATGTGAACAACTAAGAATTAGGATGTTTTCATCTTCCAAAAATCATCACAGCAAAGTTATGCATTGCATTTTCCACAGCTTCCTTTAAATGATTATTTTGTTTCTTCCGCTTAAAACAACTTTCTACTATAAATGACATAAAAATCCATCTATAAATTCTCAACATATTTTACTTGCTAATTTCAAGTTTTAGCTAATTGTTATTTATTTGTCAATCCTTTAGTATGTTCACATACCAAAATAATAGACTAAAATTGGACTTGATTTTATATTAATGTTAAAATGAATTATTATGCCTAGAGTTCTGTTATGTTTAATATTAAGTTTGATAAAAAGTATTGTTTATCTTTTATTAAATCTATGAAGCTTTGCTCTGAGAGTTACTTTCCTCCTGTGAGATCACAAGCTAAAATAAAATTGCTAAAATTCTTTCCCTTTCAAAGCATCACAATATGATTCACTCTAGCAAACAGAGACTGATGAAGTAGTGCAAGTATTTAAAAGCTTGTCCACGGCCGGGCGCGGTGGCTCACACCTGTAATCCCAGCACTTTGGGAGGCCAAGGCGGGTGGATCATGAGGTCAGGAGATCGAGACTATCCTGGCTACCACTGTGAAACCTCGTCTCTACTAAAAATACAAAAAAGTAGCTGGGCGTGGTGGCATGTGCCTGTAGTTCCAGCTGCTGGGGAGGCTGAGGCAGGAGAATGGCGTGAATCCGGGAGGCAGAACTTGCAGTGAGCTGAGATTGTGCCACTGCACTCCAGCCTGGGCAACAGAGCAAGACTCAGTCTCAAAAAAAAAACAAAAAAACAAAACAAAACAAAACAAAAAAAGCTTGGCCATGGTTTTTTAAAACACTATGACAAAGAAACATAAAAAACAGTTAGATTTGAAATATTTTTAAAAACCCTCTCTAGCACTTTTCCATGTATCCTTCCTTAAAATGCTGTCTTCCATTGACTTCTACAACGTCTCTCCATGCATTTTCTGCTGACTTCATGGATTTTTTTTTCTAGTCTGTGTAGTTTCTAGGCTGCTCTCTTCTCTCTGCTCCAGAATATTCACATTCCAGAAGGTGCTAAACATAACCAATAGGATGAAACTCTCTTCTGATATTGAATCTACCCACACATTCTCAGGCTCTTAAAACAAGGAGCAAGAAATGTCAGGAATGATAGAAGACAACTCAAATGTGGTACCATTCAATCCTTTCATAAGACACAAGATGGGAAAAATAGTTTCGATATGAAAATTAACACGAGAGAGAGAAGTAGAGTCAAACACAAGGACCCGCATACACACTAAAACTGTATTACTTATAATTTTTTATTTAAACTCTTCTTTTACATTTTTAATGTGTCTGAGTGTAACCTGGGGTTCTTGTTTTTAAAATACATTTTTCTGGGTGCCACTCCTAGTAATTTTGATTCTGTAAGTATAGATTGGGCTGTCTGCATCTGCGCAATACAGGCATCTCTTGCTCCCATGGCTTCCTCTACCGTCTCTTTCATTTCTAGACTTGTTTTCGTCTCTCCTGCTGCAGAATATGAGCATTCCAGAAGGCTCTCTGGTACAAATGGTTCATAGACCTCTTTGAAAAAATAAATAACACAAGTGGCTAGTACCCTAATGTCACAAATGGCACTCTACACACAATGTGGTGAGCTCGGTACCTGGCACCAAGTAAATTGCGGTGCCTTTGAAGTAGAACAGAGACAACACTTAGACTTGGTAAGGATAACAGTTGAGGGTTGTGAAAATAAAGCACAGACTATGGCAATGTTTGACATATAAAAACATCAATGTTCTGCATATCCTTCTAAAATTAGCTTGGCTGGGTCCCCGATAGTCTTAATTTTTTGTTGTTTTTAAAATCTCGATACTTAAAGGAAATTTGTCTTTGTTTCAACCTAGATGCACTTCAACCTAAATAAATGTCAGTTCTTAATATTAAGGATGATTTCCGAATGACAATTATCTTATCAAATGCATTTTCTTTCATCCATGAATAAAAATTGTTCTTCCAGAGTTGGCCCATTTTGACATTGATCTACCATTTCAAAGAATAAGATACAAAGCAAAGGATAGTGAAGAGTACCTGTCCAAATCTGGATAGTCTATTGTGTTTCATGACTTTTTTTGCCAAAGAAACATTGACCCTCAAAGAGAGAAGAGAACAGCCTAGAAACTATACAGACTAGAAAAAAAATCCATGAAGTCAGCAGAAAATGCATTATTTTTTTAAATGAAATAAACCATTAATTGTTCTAAAATCTGTTATCACTGACCTCTTTCTAATAGCCAACAAACACCTTTAACCAGCCCTTCCTTTTTGAACATTTGGTTACCAGCTTTTTCATGAAACTTCACTGGACATTGGCACCAAGCAAACTGTGTCTGCACATTCTCTAAACCATCTGGACAGCACTGTTTCTGAGGCTTCCTTGGCTCTTGTAAATTTAAGATAGATGGATGTATAGTGGTTTAATAAATGTTGGCTTTACCCTTGCTCTTAAATGTGAAGATTTTCCAGTATTCAGGGTTTTAACTTTTGAAACTAATTTCCTAAGAAATTTTATCCAGTCTTGAAACTTCAAAGATAATATGAATTACTACTAAATTTATATCTTTACATTCAATCTTTCTCTGACCTTCATTTACATATTTCCAACTGCCCAATATCTTACCATCTCTTTAAACCAAACAGTTATACAATATGGTCCTCTGCTTACCAACGAAACCATCTTTCATTCTGAATTACGTATTTCTATAAATTGTTGCACCATCATCAAGTAATTCTTGATCAAAACTTCTCTATAATTAATTTTCTTTTATTATTTCAATACTTTTTAGGGAACGGGTGCTTTCTGGCTGCATAGAAAAGTTCCTTAGTGTTGATTTCTGAGATTTTGGTGCTCTCATCACCCAAGCAGTGTACACTGTACCCAACGTGTAGTCTTTTATTTCTCACACACTTCCCACCCTTCCCCCTAAGTCCCTAAAGTTCATTATATCATTCTTATTCCTCTGCATCTTCATAGCTTAGCTCTCACCTATACATGAGAACATAAAATGTTTAGTTTTCCATTCCTGAGTTGCTTCACTTAGAATAATGATCTCCAGCTCCATGTAGGTTTCTGCCAGTGCCATTATTTCATTCATTTTTATGGCTGAGTAGCATTCCATGGTGTGTGTGTATATATATATATATCATGGTGGTATTACTCAATGGTCACACCCAAATGTGATATATATTTTTTAGGTAAATATATATATCACATTTTTTTTCACTTGTTGGTTGATGGGCATCTAGGCTGGTTCCATATTTTTGCAATTGCAAATTGTTCTGCAATAAACATACATGTGCAAGTGTCTTTCATATAATGACTTCTTTTCCTCTGGGTAGATGCCCAGTAGTGAGATTGCTGGATGAAATGGTAGTTCTACTTTTATTCTATATTTCAATTGTTTTTTTTTTTTTTTTTTTTTTTGAGACGGACTCTCGCTCTGTTGCCCAGGCTGGAGTGCAGTGGCGTCATCTAGGCTCACTGCAAGCTCCTCCGGGGCCAAGCCATTCTGCCTCAGCCTCCAGAATAGCTGGGACTACAAGCACCCAACACCACGCCTGGCTAAATTTTTGTATTTTTAGTAGTGACGGGGTTTCACCATGTTAGCCAGGATGGTTTTGATCTCCTGACCTCGTGATCCGCCCGCCTCCGCCTCCCAAAGTGCTGGGATTACAGGCGTAAGCCACTCGGCCCAGCCTCAATTCCTTCTTTTACCCATATATATAATCATCAACAAATCCTTTTAGTTTCTTTTAGATTACTTTTATTATTCTCAAAATCCTATTCAACATTCTCTATTGATTCATCTATGGGTTACTTTGATTGGCTGCTATAGTATTCCTTTCCTTGTTTTCTTCTCTTAATTCTCTCCTGCACAAAACATTCTAAGACTGCATTTTACTATATCTATAAAAAATTTTAACAGAGTCTCTGTAAATTTGATATTTCTTAGCTTAAAACCTTATAGTACTATACAATCTAGCTATAACCTACCTCTAATATTCACCTCTCAACACAAAATTTGTTTTCTATCTAGATGGATCATTCATTGTTAACTAAACACATACCACTCATTCTATCTGACTAGGTCATATATCTATTTACCGTCTATTTACTTTTACATCCAGTGTAATCTTCTAGGCTTAGGTCAAATCACTCACCCTCCCTGAAGTTCCTGGGTCACTCCCGTTCCTAGTGACCTTTCTCTTTGGAAACTTTACTGTATATACCATCTATTTGATATTCACTGCCTTATCTCAGCCCTTCAAATTTGTATTATCTTAATTTATCCTGCACTTTCAATTGTATTGAGAATTCGCTTAGTATGAAAAGCTATGGAAAATGTATTTTGAATACAGTGGTTAGCACAATACTATGCCCTTAACACACAGTGGTTAAATAAGTGAATGTTTGCTTAAGTGTACATCATGTGAAAAATATCCACAATCCAGAGAAGTTTGAGCTATATTTATAAATCAATAGCTTTTATCTGTGAATTCAACTACCTATAATACTTGACACTAAACTAAGGATGGTCAAGTGTCAAATATTTGATCTTAACATCCGTCTCACTTAAAAATAAAGTGAATTCTTGTTGAGGGCTCTTTTTTTTTTAATGTTCAAAAACCCTGAACACTTTCCTTCTCTCCAGATGGCATAGCCATCAATGGATAGGTCACCACATGACTAAAATTTCATTTATTCTCTCTCTGTTCTTTTCTGACAGGCTTGTACCCTAATCTCTGCCCTTTCTCCAGATCTCCCTCAATTTTACATTCTGACCTACAAAAGTTCTAACCTACAAAAGAAGCAATAAAGAACTTTAAAGATTGATGAACAAGTACAGACTTAAAGAGAATAGCAGAAAGCTGAAAGTGTATGTTTTATAAAATTGTTTTAAAAGAGTCATTTCATTAGAGCTGTATTTTGAATATGCAAAAAATACAAAATGGATTAAATAATTTCCAGAGATTTAAAAAATTTTATTTTTATCCAGTAGTTAAAATACCTTTTATTAAAAGCAAATATTAAAATGTAAACCCTGGGAGTCATGCAATTCCTGAGTTAAAACTCTAATCTAAGGCAGATAGGCCTTCATTTTGCCAAAAACATTCAAGTCCTTTTATCTCATCCCTTTAGCTTACTGAGTGGCAGAATCTTCTTTCTCCTGCTTTATGCATTCTGTTTTCCTTCAGGGGAGATTTTTGCTATCTGAGGAAGCAGTCTACCTGTACTGACCACCTATTTCAGTTATTTGTCCTTCTAAAAATTTGTAAGTGTGCATACAGAGAGATTACCTCAAAAAAAGTGTCACGTATCATTCAACTCATTGGAATCCTGCAAATAAACACGTGATACATTCCTTCCTTGCTGTGTGACTTATATATGAACTATAGACTCTCTGACTTTTCCAGGTTTTTTGTCTTCAGTTTCACTTGCTTTCTATGAATATTATGAAAAGCTATTTTTCCTATACAATGTATGCCAAGAACTGTCACTTTTATATACGTTTCACCAAAAGAGAGAAAATTTTGTTCGCATAGTAACAAAATAGTAAACTGAAATTTAGCAAGTTTAAATATTTTTCCAAGATCTCATAACTAAGGGCTGAGATCTAAAGCCTTCACAATTATGAGCCCTTGTTTTTGATTCTAGATTGTATTATAGCATTAGCAGTCTATTTTTCTACTATGTACCTCTAGGCTATACGTGTTCCTGCCAGACACTGCCCAGAAAGACTCTTCAAATGTTTGCCTGGCTCATTAAAAACAATTTCCAGCCAGAGACCTGAGCATCTTCTTCTGTATCCATGAAATATCCCCAAGGATAGTGGCTACATTGTCCTTGGCACACCCTCTATAGTGGAGGCATTACCTAGCTAAATGAAAGAGGATAAAGAGCAAAAGACACTAGGTGTAATATGAAACCTTTGATGGGCTGATTATAATAGGCTTTTATATATGTGCTGAGAATTAAAATTAGCTCTTCCGGTTGTGGCATGTGGCATAAGACCACCACAGTCCATCCCTCCTACTGATTACAACTATAATTTATGAAAATATATTTTTAAAACTATATAAGACACCTTAAAAATATACAAAAGGAGGCAAATTTTGAAAGGAAATCAGAAGTTGGATATTTTACCCACATAAGGACGTTTTCTCTCTTTTTTTTTTTTCTTTGTTAACTTATGTGCCCGTAGAGCTGTGCCCTGAGGGTGGACCCTAGTTGCAGAGAAGCAAGATGGTAGTGGCAGCTCTGACAGCAAAATCTCCAACAGAAACTGTGTTTCTGACTGAAAGAACCAAGAAACGTGGCCTGGGTTTGCCAGAGACTGTAAGAAAATCCCTGATAAAAGACAGAAGGGTATGCACTAACCCTGTGTATAAATCTACACAATTCTCAGCCTAATTCCTGAGCTGCTATTGAGCAGGACAGACTTATATGAGAACAAAAAAGCCTTTGCAAATTGAACTGAGATTTGAACACCTGAAAACAAAAGTTAGAACAGAATTTATATTCCTAATATAACTAGGTTGATTGCTGACTTAAAAACATCAACTTTCTCCAGAAGATTAAACAGCACAGAGTTTCCACAACATAACATTAAAAATATCCACAATACAATTCAAAATTGCTTATATAATACCCAGGAAAATGTGAACAATCCTCAGTTGAAAAGACGATAGATACACTCTGAAATGATCCAGATTTTGGAGCTATTGGGCAACATTTTAAAGCGGCTATAATAACTATCCTCCATGATGTAAGAAAAAAACATACTTGAAATTAATGAAATGTTAGGAATTATTGGCAAGAAATAAAAATGACAAAACAAATGTACATTTAAAGACTGAAAAATAAAATACCTAAAATGACAAGTCTTGCTGGATGGACTCAAGAGAAGAATGAAGATGACAGTGAACTTGAAGATAGACTCATAGAAATTATCCAAGCTAAAGAACGTAGAGGGAAAAAGATTGAAATAAAAGAGAAGAGAAGATTGGGAGTCTGCTGGAAAATATCTAAAGATCTTACATTTGTGCCTTTGGAATCCAAGAAAGACAGAAGAAAAAGATTGGGGCAGAAAAACATTTGAAGAATTGATAGCCAGAAACTTAGTGAAAGACATAAATTTAATTATATTTTATATTATTTAATTATATATTACACATTGTAATAAAACTGCTGAAAACCAAAGACAATCTAAAAATATCTTGCAACAGCTAGGGAAAAACAACATATGCTATATGGAGGAACAATGAAATAATGTAGTCTAGAGACTATGGAGAAACAGCAGAAGGTAGAAGACAGTGGAATGTCTTTAAAATGTTGGGAAAAAAGGAAAGAACTGTCAGCTTGGAATTCTGTTGCCAGAGAAAATATCCTCAGCAGCAAAGGAGAAAGAAATGCATATTCTAGTAAACAAAACAAAACAAAACAAACAAAGAATTTGCCCCAAGCAGACAAACTCTACAAACAAACGAAAAAAAGCTAAAGATTTTAATCTCATTCTAGTTTTTTAAGACGGAAGCTAAGGCCAATTTAAGATGTTTCATCTTTTATAACATAGGTAATTAGTGTTATAATTTTTTTCTGAGTAATGCTTTAGCTGTATCCCCAAGATTTTGGGATGGTATATTTTTATTTTCTTTCAGTTTATGATTCTTCTAATTTCCCTTCTGATTTTTTCTTTGTTTTTGGATTATTCAGACACATGCTGTTTCATTTTCAAGTATTTGGAAATTTTCCAGAGATGTATCTGTTATTAATACCTATCATGATGACCAATATTTCATCATGGTCAAAGAACAAACTTTGTATGATTTTAATTGTTTAAAATACATTGAAACTTGTTCTATGTCCCAGGCATGACACATATTGGTAAATATCCCATGTCCAATTGAGCAGGATATGTGTTCTCCTGTCGTTAAATGGAGGGTTCTGTGAAAGTCAATTAGGTCACATTGATTATGTTATTCAAGTCTCTTATAGCCTTACTAATTCTCTGTATACTAATTCTATGAATTATTAAGAGAAAGGTATTAAAATCTCTCTAATCTCTCTAATTTTTAATTTGTATAATGTTGCATACACATGTAAGATTTGTCCTCATGATTTATTAGCCCTGTCATCATTATAAAATGAATATCTTTGTTTCTGGTAGTATTTTTTACTCTCAAAAATACTTTTTCAGGTAGTTATATAGATAATTCAGCTTTCTTTTGATCACTATTAGCATGGTATAGCTTTTCTATTCTTTTATTCTTAACCTATTTGTGTCTTTACATTTAAAGTGGGTTTCTTGTACATATGACAGATAGAGAGATAAATGATTAGATAGATAGGTAGATAACCATACTGTAGGATGCAGCTAGTAATCTCTGGCATATAAACGTACTGAACCTATACTCATCCATAACTCTTTAAATTTTCCCAAGTGCTATTGCTAAGCCAACTTTTTTTTAAATTCTGAATTTGCAGAGTGAGTTTTCTACACCCGAAAGAAGAAACTGACTATCATTTTTAACCTTGTTGGATACAGTTCATCATTCCAATCCCTCTTAATCCTGGTTATTTAATCCAGCATATTCACATTATTGATACATTCACTCTGAGGTTGTTGACAAGTTCACATCGCATCCATATCTATGTCTTTAAACCATGATAAAACTGTTTAGTGGTACAGGATAAAGATAAGTATCTAAGGTATATAGGTAGAAAATGCTTATATTTTATCTCTAAATTAATAGTTTCTTCTTTTTCAATCCATATTCTTCCTGTAGTAAGAAAATATATGAATTTAATCCAGTATTTTATATGTTCCGTACAGTTTCTCAATAATCACTAACAATGGATAGTTCATCTTCTCTAATTTGTACAATTTTTTTCAGCACCTAGGAATAGAGGCTGAGGATCAGGATATTTGGAATCATTTAAGTCAGTTCAAAGCAATTTGAAAAAAAAAAAAAAAAAGAGGTTAATTGCCGATTAGCTCATAAACAACTCATCAGCATTTGGTATTTAGTACATTCTAAAACATAAATGAAGCTTAAAACCTTACTTCTTACATGTTATTAAAATAGAGAAATAGAAAAACTTGACCAATTTCATAAGACATTGCAGTGACAAAATCTGGGATCTAATCAGAATTCTGTATTTTAGAAGAAATTTAGTTTTATGTATTGAGTTAGAAAAGAATTATATCTACTAGACTGTGACTTCTGTCCAGTTGATAACTTTGTCAAGTCAAAGATTAAATATGTATAGCATGTTTTATATATATATATGTTTTTTACATATATGTACATGCATATATACGTATATACAGATATATAACAAGATTATTATACCAGTGAGTTTGTTATTTCTTTGAAGGCAGAAGCTATTTTGATCTCCTTTTTGTGCTCTCTTACAATCATGCAAAGTGCTAGACACATGGTGGTTAGATTTTTAAATTTATTTTTAAAAAATTATTGAAAATCACCTGTTTATCATAAGATTCTTGTTACTGGCTTAAATTGATGTGAAATGAAGTAGGAGACCATCCTAATTTAATTCATAAAGACCTGAAATTATTCCACTTTTATATTAACCAATACACACACAATTGGAAAGATTCTACCATTTATTTTTTATTGGATATTGACAAATTATAGTTTTGTATATACATATGGGGGACATAAATACAAAAGTGATATTATGATTTTGTAATACAATGTGGAATGATTAAATTAAGTTAATTAACATGTCACCTCAAATATTTAACATTTTGTGATTAAAACATTAGAGATTTGCTCTTAGTGATACTGAAATGTACAGTACTCAATTATTAGTGACATTCAGCTTGCTATGCAATTGATCTCAAAAAAACCCATATTTCTCTTGTCTAGGCTTTGTAACTTTGACTAGCATTTCCCCATTTCCCACTCTTCTAGCCTTTGTTAACTGCCATTCTACTCTCGGTTTCTATGAGTTCAATTGTTTTAGATTCCACATATAAGTGAGAACATGCAGTGTCTGTCTTCCTGTGTTTGGCTTATTTTACTTAGCATAATATTCTCCAGTTCTATTCATGTTATTGTGAGTGACAGAATTTCTTTTCTTTTAAGGCATAGTAATATTCCATTGTACACAAACACATTTTCTTTATCCATTCGTTACTTGATGGACACTTAGGTTGATTTCATAATATAGCTATTGTGAATAGTGCTGCAATAAATGTGAGAGTGCAAAAATCTTTTCAACATACTGATTTCAAATCTTTCAAGTAAATGCCCAGATGTGGGGTTTCTGGTTTATATGGCAATCCTGTTTTCAGTTTCTGAGGAGCTTCCATACTGTTTTTAAAAATGGTTGTACTAATTTACATTCCCACTAACAGTGACAAGTGTTCCCTTTTCTCCACATTCTTGTCAATAATTGTCTTTTGCCTTTTTGATAATAGCTATTCTAACAGGTGTAAGGTGATATCTCCTTCTGATTTTAATGCATCTGCCTAATAGTTAGTGATGTTGAGCATTTTTTTCATGTATCTGTTAGTCATTTGTAGGTCTTCTTTGGAAGTATATCTACTTGAGTTTCTGGACCCACTTCTTAATTGAATTGTTTTCTTTCTATAGAGTTGAATTCCTCATATAATTTGGATATTCATTCCTTATCAGACATATGGCTTGCAAATATTTTTTCCATTCTATAGCTTGTCACTTTGCGTTGTTTATTGTTTCTTTTGCTGTGCAAAAGAAACAATTTTCATTTTGTTGTAATCTTATTTGTCTGTCTTTGCATTTGTTGTCTGTGCTTTGGGATCAAATCTAAAAAATCATTGCCCAGACCAATGTCATGTAGATTTATCTCTGACATTTATTCTCATAGTTTTACAGTTTAAGGTCTTACATTTAAGACTTTAATTCATTTTGAGTTGATTTTTATGTATGGTGTGAGATAAGGGTTCAATTTTATTCTTTTGCATATGAATACCCAGTTTTTCCAACACCATTAATTAAAGAGGCTGTCCTTTTCTCATTGTATATTATTGTCACTCTTGTTCATCAATTGACCATACATGTGGGGGTTCCTGGGCTGTCTAATCTGTTCCATTGGGCTGATATGTTTATTTGTATGCCAGTACTAGCTGTTTAATTACTATCATTTTGTTGTATAGTTTGGAATCGGGTAGTGTGATTCCTCAGGATTTGTTCTTTTTGCTCATGATGGCCTTGGCTATTTGGAGTTTTTTGTGGTTCTGTATGAATTTTAGGATTCCTTTTTTTCTATATCTATGAGAAATGAATTTGGAATTCTGATAGGGTTTGTACTGAATCTGTAGATCACTTTTGGGAAATATGGGCATTTTAAGAATATTAATCATTCCAGTCCCTGAATACAGGCTATCTTTCCATGTATTTGTGTTTTCTTCCATTTTTTTCCATTAACATTTTGTATTTTTCAATGTACAGGTCTTTTGCCTCCTTTGTTACATTTGTTCCTAAATATTTTTTGTAGCTATTGTAAATGGAATTATTCTCTTGATATCCTTTTTGGAAAGTTCATTGTTAGTCCAGAGAATTGCTACTGATTTTTGTATGTTGATTTTGTATCCTGCAAATTCGCTGAATTCATTTATCAGTTCTAACAGTTTTTTGGTGGTGTCTTTTGAGTTTTCTATATATAAAATCATGCAATCTGCAAACAAAGATGATTTACCTTCTTCTTTTCCAGTTTGGATGACTTTTATTTCTTTCTCCTTTGTAATTGCTCAGGATAGAAAATCTAGTGCTATATTGAATAGAAGTGGTTGGAATAGGCATCCTTGTCCTGTTCTAGATCTTAGAGGAAACGTTTTCAAGTTTTCCCCATTAAGTATGATGTTAGCTATGGGTTTGTCATATATGGCCTTAATTGTGCTGAGATGCATTCTTTCCATGCCAAATTTCTTGAAAGTTTTTATCATAAAAGAATGTTGAATTTAATTAAATGCTTCTTTTTTCTAGTGAGATGATTACATGATTTTGATCCTTCATTCTGTTAATGCAATGTATCACATTAACTGATTTGCATATGTCAAATCATCCTTGCATCTCAGGAATAAATCCCACTTGCTCATGGTCAGTGATCCTCTAAATGTGTTGCTGAATTTGATTTGCTAGCATTTTGTTGAGGATTTTCATGTCTATGAATATGTTTATGAAGACTGTTGGCCTGTAGTTTTCTTTTCTTGTGATCTTCTTGTCTCCCTGTATTTTAAGAGTAATGCTGGTCTTATAAAAGGAGTTTGGAAGTATTTCTTCCTCTTCAGTATTTTTTGGCAAAGTTTGTGGCGAATTGGTATTATTTCTTCATTAAATATTTGATAGAATACAGCAGTGAAGGCATCAGGTCCTGGGCTTTTTTTTTTGAGGAGAGATTTTTATTACTGCTTCAATCTCTTCTCTCATTAATGATCTATTCAGATTTTCTATTTCTTCATGATTCAGTCTTCATAAATATATGTGTCTAAGAATTAATCCATTTCTTTTAGATTATCCAGTGTTTTGGCATACAATTGTCCATAATAGTCTCTTATGATCTTTTGTATTCTTTTGGTGCCAGTTGTAATAGAACTTATTTAATTTCTGACTTTAATTTGAGTCCTCTTTTTTTCTCCTGCTTAGTTTAACTACAAATTTGTTGATTTTGTTTATCTTTTTAAAAGTCAAACTCTGAGTTTTGTTGATCTTTGTATTTTTTTTGTAATCTCATTTATTTCTGCTCTGTTCTTCATTATTTCTTTTCTTCTGCTAACATTGGGCTTAGTTTGTTCTGCTGTTTCTATTTCCTTTAAGCATAACATTAAGTTGTTTATTTGCAAGTTTTGTTCTTATTTGATACTGACATTTATTGTTACAAACTTTCTTTTTAGACCTGTTTTTGCTATATCTCACGTTTTGTTGTTTTCATTTTTCCTTGTCTCCAGGTATTTTTTAGTTGCCCTTTTAATTTCTTCATTGACCCATTGGCCATTCAGGGGCATGTTGTTTACTTTCTATTTATTTGTTAATTTTCTAAAATTCCTCCTGTTACTGATTTCTACTCACATATCATTGCGGTTAGAAAAGGTACTTGCTGTGATTTCAATCTTCCTAATTTTTCTAAGACTTTTATTATGGCTTAACATATAATCTATCCTGAACAATATTCTGTGTGTGCTTAACAGAAAACTTTATTATGTTGCTGTTGGATGAAATGTTCCAGATACGTCCGTTGTTTCCTTTTGGTCTAAAGTGTTGTTCAAATTCAGTGTTTCCTTATTAATTTTCTGTATGGATGATCTGTCCTCTATTGAAAGTGATATATCGAAGTTCCCTGCCATTATTGTATTGAAAGCAATCTATCCCTTCAGATCCTTCAATATTTGCTTTTTACATATAGCTCCTCCACTGTTGGGAGCATATATATTTAAAATTACTATGTCCTCTTGGTGAATTGACCCTTTTACCATCATACAATGTCTTTCTTTGTCTCTTTTTGTAGTTTTTTTTATTTAAAGTTTATTTTGTCTGATATAAGTATTGCTACCCTTGCTCTTTTTTCGTTTCAGTTTTCACAGACTTGTTTTTCATCCCTTCACTTTTAGCCTGTGTGTCCTTAAAAGTGAAGTGAGCTTCTTGTAGACAGCATATAGTTGGATCTTGTATTTTTTTTTGTCCATTACCTCACTTTGTATCTTTTATTAAAGAATTTAATCCATTTACATTCAAAGTAACTATTGACAGGTAAAGACTTACTAGTACCATTTTGTTAATAACTGTATTTTTTTTATTTATGTGTAGATGCTTGGTTTTTTTTCTTCCTCTGTTGCTGTCTTTCTTTCTGGTTTGATGGTTTTCTGCAGTAGCATGTTTTGAGTATTTTTATTTGTGTTTTGTGCATTTTCTATAGATTTTTTTCTCCATGGTTACCCTGATGCTTACAAATAGTATCTTTCACTTACAACAGTCTACTTCAAGCCAATAACAATGTAACTTTAATTGCATACAACAGCTCTATACTTTTCTTCTCACACACCATTTTATGTTTTTTATGGCTGAATGTATATTATTTTGTAATATGTATTCCTTGACAGTTTATTTTAGCTATAGTTCTTGTTAATAATTTTGTCTTTTAACCCTTGTGCCTGGGATAATATTACTTTACACACAATCATTATAGTCTTTGAGTATTCTGAATGTTGTTCGGTATTATTTAAACCATTGGATTTCATGCTTTCATAAGTTTGATGTTATTGGTTAACAAATTTGTCTTTCAGTTTAAAGAACTCCCTTTAGTAATTTCTGTAATGCAAGCCTAATGGTGATTAACTCCTATAGCATGGTTTGTCTGGGAAAGTTTTATTTCTTCCTCATTTTTGAAAGACAGGTTTTCTGAGTAAAATAGTCACAGTTGGTAGACTTTTTCATCTTTCAGCACTTCTACTATATCATCCTACTCTCTCCTGGACTGAAGGGTTTCTGCTGAGAAGTTTGCTGGTAGTTGTATTGGGACTCCTTTGCTTGCTCTCAGAATTTTTTCTTTGTTTTTTAATAGTTTGATTCTTATATGTTGTGTTTAATTCTGAATTCTGAATTTGATTGGAGATTTCTGTGGTTCCTATATCCAGATGTTAGTTTTTTCCCTCATGTTAGGGAACTTATCATCCATTATTTCTTTAAATATGCTTTACGACCCTTGTATTCCTCCTCTCTGTATTTAATTCCTGTTACTCATGGCTTGGGTCTCTTGATGGTGTACCAACATTCCCATAAATTTTCCTTCTTCTTTTGTTTTCTTTTGCTCCTCTGCTTGGATAATTTCAAATGTTCTGTCTTCAAGCTCACTGATTCTTCAGTGTGATTTAGCTGGCTGTTGAAACTTTCTATTGCATTTTTCAGTTCAGTCATTATATTCTTCTCTATGATTTCTTTTTGGGGTTTTAAAATCATTTCTATTTCTTTCTCAAAATTCCTATTTTGTTCATGTACTGTTTTCCAAATTTTATTTTTTGCCCATATATTCTTGGAGTTCATTGAATTATTTGACAGAATTATTCTGACTTATTTTTCTGTCATTTCATAGATATCCCTTTCTTTGGACATCATTGTTGGAGCTTTCTTGGTTTCTTTTTGAGATGCCATGATTCCCTGAGTTTTTGTAATCCTGTGTCCTTGCATTGGTCTTTGTGCATTTGTGGAGGCAGCCACCTTTTCTGGTCTTTACAAGTGTTCTTTGACAGTGATAGACCTCTACTTAGTCTAGCCTGTGTTTCTGGATGGGTCAGCTGGTAGTAACCTGGGGCAGGCAGAGCTTGCTTTCAGGTTCTCTAGGTGGTTGGGCTGCTACCTTTGCTTTGAATTTCTGTGGGGGAACTGGCTAGGTTCTGCTATATGGCAAGACCACTGGCTGAGTTCTACAGTCAGAATAAACTTCTGGATGGGCACTGCAATCACCTCCTATTAGGCCAGACCATAGGGCTTGTTTTTTGGCCAGAAGATGATATATTATTTGAGTTCAGCCCTGGGAAAGAATTGGAGGAGGGGCATTTAGATTGAGTGGATTGGGATGAATGGACCAACTTCTATGCTTGGTAGAAACACATGGTTGAGAGGGCTGGGTATCTTGGTGGACAGGAGGCAGGACTAGATTGGATCTCCAACTCCACTGGACAAAGCAGCATATGGAGGCTTGCATCATGAATTTTTGCTCCAGAATGACTGCAGGAATAAATCATGAAACCCAAGAGGACCCACAGACCCTCTGAAGGAAGCAGATTGCCCCTGCAAGGACCGAGGACACACCCCAAATACATGGCTAAGAGACACAGAGATGGTTCACATCACAGAACTCTGCAGACAACCCCCAGTAGCAGCCCAGAGCCTGGTAGACTTGATGGGTGGCTAGATCCAGAAGATAGATCACAATCACTACAGCTCAGTTCTCAGGAAGTCACATCCATAGGAAAAAGGGGAGAGTACTATATCAAGGAAATACGCCATGCAACAAAAGAATCTCAACAACAGCCTTCGGCCCTACACCTTTCCTCTGACAAAGCCTATCCAAATAAGAAGGAACCAGGAAACCAACTCTGGTGCTGTGACAAAACAAGGTTCTTTAACATTCCCCAAAAGTCACACTAGTTCACCAGTAATGGATCCAAACCAAGAAGAAATCCCTGATTTAACCGAAAAGGAATTCAGGAGGTGAGTTATTAAGCTAACCAGGGAGGCACCAGAGAAAGGCAAAGCACAACATAAGGAAATCAAAACAATGCTACAAGAAGTGAAGGGAGAAATATTCAATGAAATAGATAGCATAAATAAAACATAATCAAAACTTCAGTAAACAATAAACACATTTGTAGAAATGCAAAATGCTCTGGAAAGTCTCAGCAATAGAATTGAACAAGTAAAAGAAAGAAATTCAGAGCTTGAAAATAAGGTCTTTTAATTTTAAACCAGTCCAACAAAGATAAAGAAAAAAGAATATGAAAATATGAACAAAGCCTCCAAGAAGTCTGGTGTTCCATTAAATGACCAAACCTAAGAATAATTGGTGTTCCCAAGGAAGAAGATAAATCTAAAAGTTTGGAAAACATATTTGGAGGAATAATCGAGGAAAATTTCCCTGGCCTTGCTAGAGACCTAGACATCCAAATACAAGAAACACAAAGAACACCTGGGAAATTCATCGCAAAAAGATCATTGCCTACGCACATTGTCATCAGGTTATCTAAAGTTAAGACAAAGAAAAGAATCTTAAGAGCTATGAGACAAAAGCACCAGGCAACCCATAAAGGAAAACCTATCAGACTAACAGCAGATTTCCCAGCAGAAACCCTACAAACTAGAAAGGACTGGGGCCCTATCCTCAGCCCCCTCAAACAAAACAATTATCAACCAAGAATTTTGTATCCAGTGGAACTAAGCTTCATATATGAAGGAAAGATACCAACAAACAAATGCTGAGAGAATCAAGCCACCACTACAAGAACTGCTAAAAGGAGCTCTAAATCATGAAACAAATCCTGCAAACACATCAAAACAGAACCTCTTGAAAGCATAAATCTCACTGGACCTATAAAACAAAAATGCAGTTTAATAAACAAAGCCAAAAACAAAAAACCAAGGTATACAGGCAACTAATAGCACAATGAATAGAGTGGTACCTCATCTCTCAATACTAACATTGAATGTAAACAGCCTAAATGCTCCACTTAAAAGATACAGAATTGCAGAATGAGTAAGAATTCACCAACTAACTATCTGTTGCCTTCAAGAGACTCACTTAACACATAAAGACTCACATAAACTTAAGGTAAAGGTGTGGGAAAGGACATTTCATGCAAATGGACACCAAAAGTGAGCAGGGTGAGCTATTCTTATATCAGACAAAGCAAACTTTAAAGCAACAGCGGTTAAAGGAGACAAAGAGGGAGATCTATAATGATAAAAGTCCTTGTCCAACAGGAAACTCTCACAACCCTGAACATACATACACCTAACACTGGAGTTCCCAAAGTTATAAAACAATTACTGATAGACCTAAGAAATGAGGTCTAGACAGCAACACAATAATAGTGGGGGACTTCAATACTCTACTGACACCACTAGACAGGTCATCAAGACAGAAATTCAACAGAGGAACAATGGATTTAAAGTATACTCTGGAATAAACAGACTTAGCATAATATACACAGAACATTCCATCCAACAACCATAGAATATACATTCTATTCAACAGCACATGAAACTTTCTCCAAGGTAGACCATATGACAGGCCATAAAATGAGCCTCAATAAATTTAAGAAAATTGAAATTATATCAAGCACTCTCTCAAACCACAGTGGAATAAAACTGGAAATCAACTCCAAAAGGAAACTTCAAAACCAAGCAAATATGTGGAAATTAAATAACCTACTCCTGAATGATCATAGAGGCAAAAAGGAAATCAAGATGAAAATTTAAAAATTCTTTGAACTAAACAACAATTGTGGGACAACTTATCAAAAACCTCTGGGATACAGTAAAGGCAGTGCTAAGAGGAAAGTTCATAGCCCTAAACATCTACATCAAAAAGTCTGAAACAGACAATCTAAGGTCACACCTCAGGGAACTAGAGAAACAAGAACAAACCAAACCCAAACCCACCAGAAAAAAAGAAATAACTAAGATCAGAGCAGAACTAAATGAAATCGAAACCAACAAAAAATACAAAAGATAAATGAAACAAAAAGCTAGTTCTTTGAAAATATAAATAAAATTGATAGGCCATTAGCAAGATTAACCAAGAAAAGAAGAGAGAACATCCAAATGAGCTCAATAAGAAACAAAATGGGAGATATTACAACTGACACTACAGAAATACAAAAGATCATTCAAGGCTACTATGAGCATCTTTATACACATAAACTAGAAAACCTGGAAGAGATGAATAAATTCTTGGGAACATACAACCCTCCTAGCCTAAATCAGGAAGATTTATAATCCCTGAACAGACCAATTACAAGCAACAAGCTTGAAATAGTAATTTTAAAATTACCAACATAAAAAAAAACCCAGGATCAGATGGATTCACAGCAGAATTCTACCAGACATTCAAAGAAGAATAGGTACCAATCCTACTGACATTATTCCACAAGATAGCAAAAGAGGGAACCCTCCCTAAATCATTCTATGAAGCCAGTTTCATCCTAAAACCAAAACCAGGAAAAGACACAACCAAAAAAGAAAACTACAGACCAATATTTCCAATGAACATACATGCTAAAGTTATTAACAAAATACTAGCTAACTGCATCCAACAACATATCAAAAAGATAATCCACCATTATCAAGTGGGTTTCATACTCTTAAAATGACCCCCCTAGGTCTCTGGTTCTGCCAGGGTTTTAAAATCCTACCTGAATCCTAAGGCTCACACAAAGAGACTTTTGCCTGTGGATGGGTGCAGAATTCTTGTTGTAAGGACATATAAGTGGCTGACCTCCTATTCTGCCGCATCTTGCTGACATCACCCCTCAGCCATTATTCATTCTACCATTTAACTGAGGCACACAACAGAGCATATCACAAGTGCTTTTATTATACACTATTGTTTTATAAACAGACCCTTTTCATGATAGCTAGCCAGAATGTAAAAATGGCAATGTGACAGGCACATAGATGAGAAAATGCTTTTATATTATGTTGTTTTGTTTCTGGTATAGACCTCAGGTTTTGATAGTTCTATCATATTTTAATCATCATCAGTTGATTTCCACTAAAGCTTATATTATCCTATGATTGGAAACATTTAAGCTAAAGAAAAGATGAAAAATTCTCATAAATTATTCATTGAAAAGATAATAACCTATTAAATACAATTAAGCCTTAGATTAATCTACAGAAGTTTCCAATGTGTCTGATATTTTTAAACCACATCTGTATCTTCATCACATTCCTGGTAAAACTTGATCTAGAAGTGCTCTTTCTTTCTTTGTCTTTCTTTGTAGTGAATCAATATAGGATAGTGGTTAGGAACATAGATTTTTATGGAAAAACCTCCTCAATAAACTGAGGCCAATAATCCTGGCCTCAGGGTTATTTTAATAGAGTTCTTTAAATATAGTAAATAGTCATTATGTGATAGCTATTATTATTGTTGTTATTATTACAATGAACGCAAAATAAATATTTTCCTCATATACACATATGAAAATACTGAAGAGTTGCCATCATGCCCCGTAATGTTAGATGCTTCCACTTACTTTATAAACAGTTTAAAATGTGCTTTGTTTTTGTACTAACGTGCTACTGCTTTTTTTTTCTGTTTTGATATGTTAACCACATTTTAAAAATACTTTTAATTTGTTGGTGATAAGAACAGTAGTAGCATTGAAAGCCATTTGAAATGCTATATGCAATCTAGGACAAGAAATAAAGGCAGAAGATTGGCATATTTAATTATTCATATACTTAAAACAATACCATTTAGAGGTCAACATTGTGAACAAATAATTACTAATATGCATCATACATTTTAAGTTTTGGAACCTGAAATAATAACTAAGCTAAGAATCCCCTGTATTCCTCTCTTCAGTTGAGAAAGAAGTATCCTCACTAGTGAATTCTAAGAAGATCCTAAGGTCTTCATTTCCAATCTTTCCAAGTAGTGGGGCACCTTTTTAAACTCAGAGAAAGAAAATTACCTATCAAGTGTCACTGAAATCTTTTTAATATCTTATAATTTATCTGGGCACAGTTGCATGGTAGTTCCAGCTACTTGGGAGGCTGAGGCAGGAGGATTTTTTGAGCCAGAGAGCTGGAAGCCAGTTGAGGCTTGTAGTGAGACCCTGTCTCTGAAAAAAAAAAAAAATCTGATAATTTAAGAAATATAAAATAATTTTTAAAACCACTATAAATGTAGCAGTGCTTTTAAAATATTAAAATTGTGGTAACAACAGCATCTACATATATTTAACAAAATAATAGCACACGTGAATGAAGCATACTAATTCCCTCTGTGGAGAATGTTTGGTGTTAATATGGATCCAGCCCCCGGCCCTAACCATGGGTCACCATATGATACCTCTCCAATAAATTTTGAATAACTTACTCAATATCACCAGAGCAAAGGAAGGTGCTGATTTCCTTTTGTTTCTTCCTTGTACTCCACAACAGAGAGGCAAGGGGGGGAGAACTTGCACATATACGAGAGAGGGCACAGGAATACAGCACAAAAAACGTAACTTTAGCTCACAGTCTCTGTCTATAAGGTCCCTAAGAAATGGTGAAGTCATCATCAGCTCCTGGGAGATTTTAAGAACTTCTTGTGCTCACTGCCTAGATTTTCAAGGAGTTAAGGTGGAGAAACCTAGAGAGGTGATGAGGAATATCACAGAGGAGTAAACAAGGCTCCAAGGAAGGAATACAATTAGAGATGAAGTCTCTAAGAGAAAGTGAGGAGGGTGGTGACTAAAGATTCATTCTTAGACTAAGTTTGAATAATGATGTTACAAATAAAGTCTGCAGGGGATAAAGAAGGGTAGTTGGTATGTAATTGCCTAATGTTGTCTCAGAGATAGGATAAGGCCAAAAGTTTAGAAGTGGAGCATTGAGACAAGCAGACTTTGACACGATTACTCCTGATTAGCCACAAAATCCAAATGATGTGCAGGAGAAAGTCACTTCTATCAGAGACATGCCTTCAGATGGCTAGCTGTTCAGGGTAAACACCTAGGATAAACCCAAGATATTTTCACTTTACCCTATGATACACATTTTATTCCTTGGTATTACAATAAGAAATGTTGCAGTAAATAAGATAAACTACTTCAGTGAAATATTTGTTTTTATATTGCATTACAAATGATGATTCAACAAATAACTCTGAAGTACTTTGAAAGAGCTAAATAGTATTAATACATCTCTCATTCACTCAGTCATTTAATAACATTTCGTATCCACCCTCTACCAAGCACTGTGTTAAGGAGAGGATTTGCTATAAAAGAAAGGAACATTATGAGGGAAGGCATGACTATGAAAGTAAAGAATAAGATGAAGGGGGCCAGGTGCAGTGGCTCATGCCTGTAATCCCAGCACTTTGGGAGGCTGAGGCCTGCGGATCACTTGAGGTCAGGAATTTGACACCAACCTGGCCAACATGGTGAAACCCTGTCTCCACTAAAAATACAATAAATTAGCCAGGCATAGTGACTCATGCCTGTAGTTTCAGCTACTCAGGAGGCTGAGGCAGGAGAATCATTCAAACCTGGGAGACGGAGGTTGCAGTCCAAGACTGTGCCACGGCACTCCAGCCTGGGTAACACAGCGAGACTTTGTCTCAAAAACAAAATAAGCAAAAACAAAGAAGTAAAATGAAAGGAAGCCTGGTTTCAAGCAAAAATTTTTAAATCTTAATTGAAGATTCAGAAATATATTGACAGCTTAGAAAGAAGGATCTAGGATGGGGTTAGGATAGTAGGGTAGTGAATAACCAATGGAGCAAAGCCCCAAGGGAATGTGGAGTCAAGGAATAAGTGGAACAAAACATAGACCTTCCCTTTAAATAATTTTATATCTCGTAAGGAAGATGACATACATATAAAACTATTTTTAAAACATTGAGAAATTATATTTTAACAGCAAATCTAGAATATATAAAATTCACAGTTGGTATGAGCAAAAAGAATTAAAGTTAGATGACTTCATATTACCTTCTGAGCACAGTAATATTATTAGCTGGAACTCTAAAAGAAAAGAGGACTGCTACTTTATTTCAATCTACCGTGAGTAAGGGAGTCCTCTAGATGACATAAGGAAACTTCTCATTGTTTAGATTGAGGGTCAGACTGAGAATTCTGTATCTCTAACCCTAATCATTCTTCAGGGGAGTGTTAAGTCTTTGTGAAGGTCTAAAATGCAGCCAGAGTTTAAAAAAAAAATTGCAGGGTAAGACATTTAGACAAGTAGGGGTTATTTAATCATTTTAAAGTAAAATTTAATTTGCATAATCATAAGGGCAAAGGATGAAATGAGAAGTATTGATGAGGAGACAGCTAGTGATTTCTTTGATAAATTATTTGAGACCTTTAAGGAAGAGGATATGATGCTAGTAAGAAGAAAAACAAATTAGTGTTGATAAGACAGCAACATTGGGGGGAAGAGAAGTTTCTCTTAAAGATTGGAAAAATCAATGTCTGTGTTTAAAGCTTTTAAAGGACAAACTAAGCTTACTGCTTACATCTAATGCACCCCCAACTTCAACTAAAACCTGTGCTGTTCTGTCATTCTAAAAACTTCGCAATATTCACGGACCTCGTCAGACACTAATAACTTGGAAATAGAAGCCCCAACCTTGAGTGTTACTTAATGCTGGGGAAAGGCTCTATACAAATGGATTTTCTTCTTCTGTAATGTGGAGTTTATTCTTCATACAGTGGGGAATCTTTGAATGTTTAGAGAAGGAAAGGGACATGATCAAAACAATCTTATGGGAAGAGTCAATACACCAGTGGTATACAGAATGAAGGAAGGAAAGGGGTGGGAAATTAGAAAATTAAAAAGTATTAAAATCCAGTTATAATAAGTCAGGGAATAAAGATACGCGGTGGCAGATGAACCAAAGCAAAAAAGAAGTGTTCGATCTTGGTACATAGTGAATTTGAAAATCAAGGATGAGGGGGGCACCAGGAAAACTGAGTAGCAGTACTAACAAAGTCTAATTTGTTGGGAAAATCTGTTTTGGAACAGTGAGGAGGAATAGAATATAGATTCAGGTTGAAGTTTATTGAGTGTAAGAATGCTAAGAAGACATCCAGATGGAAATATTCACAGATCTCTAGGTTGGGATCCTAGGGATCAACTAGAGATTCTTATTTGGGAGTCATCTACATCAGTGTTCCCCATTGGGGTCAGTTTTGTATCCTGGGTGACATTTAACGATGTTTGAGTACATTTTCAGTTGTCACGACTGGGAGGATGATGGTACTGGCGTCTAGTAGATAGAGGCCAGAGATACTGTGAAAACATCCTACAATGCACAGAATAGCCCCCTGCAACAAAGAATTAAAAGAATTATCTGTCCCAAAGGGTCAGTAGTGCCAAGATTGAAAAACCCTGCTCTACACAAATGTCATAATACATTGGAGATACCTTATCCAATCAGTGCCTACAGTATATTCGTGTTTAATTCCTAGGAAATAAAAATAATATCAATGTTTATTCAGTCTTATGCTTAAGCATTGTTCTCACATTACATGGTATATTATTTAATCTTTAAAATCCTATGAGATAGGCATTATTTTTATCCTCATTTAGCAGATGAGGAAACATCCACTGAAAAGTTAAGATACCTGCTGTATTAGGGTTCACCAGAAAAACAGAACCAATAATAAGTATAGATATGGATACAGATAGAGATATAGAAAACAGATATGGATACAGACATAGTCATAAGCATCAATATAGACATAAAGAGATTGATCATGAAGAATTGGCTTATGGACATATGGAGATGGAACAGTCTCACTATCAGCTGTCCACAAACTGAAGATCCACGAAAAGTGGTGGTGTAGATCCAGTCAAAATCTGAAGGACTAAGAACCAGGAGTACAAATGGTGTAAGTCCCAGAGGACAGAAGAGACTGATGTCCCAGCTGAAACAGGAAGAAAGAACAAATTATCTTTTTCTCACTTTTTTATTCTATTCAGGCTTTGATGCATTAGATAATGCCCACTTGCCCTGGGGAATGGCAATCTACTTTACTGAGTCTCCGGATTCAAATGCTGATCTCTTTTGGAAACCTCCTCACAGACAAACCCTGTGTTTAACCTTACATCTGAAATAATATTTAACCTGATATCTGGGCATCCTGTGAACAAGTCGAGTTGACACATTAACTATCACAAGTTCAATCCTTGTCAACTTGCCACTCATATATATCTCCTTAACAGTACTTACTCTCTAAATAAAGACAGTGATGTCATAATTCTGCCAAACACGATACAGCTCTGCTCCATACAACCAAAAACATGCTAATGCCATCCTCAGAAAAAGAGGTAAAGTCCTTGAGTGATGTTTACTCTTCTCCTTGATATTCCATAGTTTATATACTATGATGTAAAATTAATAATGCTTAAATATTATGATACTAATATAAAGTATGATGTAATAACATAAAAATACATAAACCCATGTTACATGATAAGAGAATAAAAGAGGAAAGAAAGCAAAGATACTTGCTATACATACATACTAAGTGTTCATTACAAAATAAGGAGTAAATACTCATGATACCTAAAATATTCATTTCTATAACTGGTCACATTTTCGTAGTTGGTATTTATAACTACCTACTTCCATCCTTTATTCTATTTGCCTTCAACATATACCTCTGCTGGTCATGTTTCTTTATCTGGTGGGGTAACCCAAACCTTCATGATGGGTCTGGGCCATTAGTGATCCTGCCCGGAGTGGGTCATTGTAGTATTCTGTTGACCGTAATTGCAGGGCATGGTAATACTAAGAGTTGCCCTAAGTGATTGCCTGTACTCCAGAAGTACTCTTCCTTAATTACATTGTGGAGTAGTAGTCCAATTTGCCCTTGTTAGTCAGGATCAATCACTCTAGCCAGACTGTAACTCCCTTTTTGCCTGGTGGTTCAGAGGCATGCAGAGCTCAGAGTGGCTGAATAGAAGTCTTAACATTCAATTCAATGCAATCGTTGTTGTGCCTCCCAGTGGAAACGTTCCTCTCCGTTTTTATGATTTGGTTTAGAGGAACTAAGATCTCTAGGCTGGTAGAGTATAAGGGTGTAGGAACAGGAAACAAAAATTTTCTTGTTATTCACTGGGCATAATAGTGTGTGGTGCCATTCCCATTTCCACCCCTTTATTCCTGTATCTGTGAATCTTGGCTATCAGAGAAATAGCACCATATATTGGATGCTGGTTCAGAGCATACACAGCCTTTTAGAGAATCTTGCTGCAGCCTGGCAAGGTATCGCCACCTAGCTTGAACTGTAACTGAGTCTTCAAAGGCCATTTCATCATTCTGTAGAGGGCAGATACTTCAGGAGGGAGGGGGAACATAGTGAGACCGGTGAAGTCCATGAACATGGGCCCATTGCCATGCTCTTTTTGCTGTGATGTGAGTCCCATAATCATAAACAATGAGGTCCAGTGGTGGGGATCATGTTGATAATATCCCTTCTAAGATAAAGGATAAGTTGTTGCAGCTGGCTTCTCCTACAGCCAAGAAAGAGGCACAATGCCTAGTGGGCCTATGGGATTTTGGAGGCAACATACTCCTCATGTGAAATATTGTGATGGATAAGGCATTCTACAAGTCCATGTACAGTAGTTCTGACAGAAACTGCACAAGGAAGGCAAATCTGTATTCACAGTATTTATTCCAGTAAGAAGAAACACCACTTTTTCATGATGGAAGCAGTCCAATGTAATCAACCTGCCATCAGATAGCTTACCGGCATGGGGAATGATGCCATCTCAAGAAATGAGTGTCAATCTCTGCTGTTGACATTTTGGGCACTCAGCAGTGGCTGTAGCTGGGTCAGCCTTGATGAATAAAAGTCCCTGTTGCTGAGCTCAGACAAAACCTCCACCCCTACCACCACAACCACTTTATTCATGAACCCACTGGGCAACGACTGGGGTGACAGGGGAAAGAGGCTAATGAGTATCCACAGAATGACTCATCTTATCCACTTGATTATTAGAATTCTCTGATGAGGTCACCCTTCAGAGAGCATTCACATGGGACATGAATATCTTAACATTTTTGCCCATTTAGAGAGACCTATCCACATGCTTCCACCCCAATCTTCTTGTCACCAATTTTCCAATCACATTCTTTCTAAGCCCCTGATCACCCAGCCAAACCACTGGCTGTAATCCATGGATCACTACATAATTACATAACTGGCCATTTCTCCTTCCAAGCAAAGTGAACAAGCAGGTGCACTGCTCGAAATTCTGCTCACTGGGAGGATTTTCCTTCACCACTGTCCTTTAGGGACGTCCTAGAAAGGAGCTGTAGTGTTAAAGCTGTCCACTTTCAGAAGGTGCCTGTATATCATGCAGAACTATCTGTAAACCAGGCCTCATCTTTCTTTCTCTTCCTGTCAACTAACCACAGGGAACTCTTCATGAGGCCATGGGTGCAGGTTGGAAGAAAGAGGTCAGTGCAGCAGCAGTGGAAACCATGGGCACTTAGGCAACTTTCATGTAACTTATTGTGCCATGCCATCAAGGCCAGTTCAGGCTTGATTATGCGTATACCAATTTCATTTGATGATAGAGTATTGTGATGCACACCCAGCTTTATGGCTTCATGAGTGAGATGACATCCAATTTGTGATGGGCAACTCAGGGCACATGGTGACATGGTGGCCCACGGTTGAGCATTCAGTCACCACTAAGGCCTAGTAGCAGGTCAAGAGCTATTACTTAAAAGGAGACAGGTTATCTGCATAAGATGGCAGGTCTTTGCTCCAAAATCTTAAGGGCCTGTGGTGTAATTCACCATAAGGACTTGCCAAAGGCTTCAAACATCATCTTTTCTGCCACTGACACTTTAAGCAGCATTAGATCTACTGGATCATGTAACCCATGTGGCAAAGCAGCTTGCACAGCAGCTTGGACCTGTTGCAGAACCTTCTCTTCTTCTGAGTCCCACTCAAAACAAGCAGCCTTTCCAGTCACTCAGCAAACGGACCAAGCTAACACACCCAAATGAGGAGTATGTTGTCTCCAAAATCCCATAGGCCCACTAGGCATTGTGCCTCTTTCTTGGTTGTAGGAGAAGCCAGCTGCAACAACTTATCCTTTATCTTAAAAGGGATATGTCAACATGCTCCACACCATTGGACCTCTAAAAATTTCACTGAGATAGAAGTCCTCTGAAGTTTAGTCAGCTTTACTTTCCACCCTCTGACATGCAAAAGTCTTACAAATAAGTCTATAGTTAGCATAATGTCATCAATGTAATGGACCAGTGTGTTATCATGTGGACTAAATTATGACATAGAGCTGGAGAGTTGATGTACCTCTGATGTAGGACAGTGAAGGTGACTTACTGGTCTTATCAGCTGAAAGCAAACTGCTTCTGGTGGTCTTTGTTTTTGTTTGTTTTGTTTTGTTTTGGAGACGGAATTTCGCTCTTGTTGCCCAGGCTGGAGTGCAATGGCATATCTCGGCTCACCGCAACCTCCGCCTCCTGGGTTCAAGTGATTCTCCTGTCTCAGCCCCCAAGCAGCTGGGATTACAGGCATGTGCCACCACGTCCAGCTAATTTTTTATTTTTGGTAGAGATGGGGTTTCTCCATGTTGGTCAGGCTGGTCTCGAACTCCCGACCTCAGGTGATCCCCCCCCACCTTGGCCTCCCAAAGTGCTAGGATTACAAGCGTGAGTCACTGCACCCCTGGTGGTCTTTGTTAACAGGTATTGATACAAATAGCATTTGCCAGGTCAATAGCTGCATACCAGGTATCAGGAGATGTGTTAATTTGTGTAAGCAGTGAAACCACATCTAGTATAGCAGTTGCAATTGGAGTTATCACTTGATTAAGCTGATGATAATCCACTCTCATTCTCCAAGATTCATCCATATAGCCAAATAGGCAAATTGAGTGGGGATGTGGTGGGATTGACCCCCAACCCCTGTGTCTTTCAAGTCCTTGATAGTTGTACTAATCTCTGAAATCCCCCCAGTGACATGGCTTTGGTTTATTATTTTCCTACATAGAGGCAACACTAGTGACTCCCACTTCACCTTTTTCACCATAATAGCCCTCACGTCACAGGTCAGGAAACCAATGTGAGGACTCTGCTAGCTGCTATGTCTATTCCAATTATGCCTTTCAGAATTGAAGGAGTAACCATAGGATGGGTTTGAGAACCCACAGGGCCCACTGTGAGACAGACACGAGCTAAAATTCTATTGATCACCTGACCTCTCTAAGCCCCCTACTCTGACTGGTGGTCCACAGTGACATTTTGAGTCTCTTGAATTCAGTGTCAGTTCAGAGCCAGTGTCCAGTAGTTCCCAAAAGATCTGATTATATCTTTTCCCCTAGTGCACAGTCACCCTGGTAAAAACCCATAGGTCCCTTTGGATAAAGACTAACAGTATAAATTTTGGATAGTATTCAAGAGTCCTTCCTCAAGGGGACCCAGTGTGTCCTTCATTCAAGGGTTTCTGGATCTGTAAGCTGACTCAAGTCTAGGAATTAATTGAGAGGCCGCGACTCTCTGTTTTTATGATTCAGATAAGATTTTATTCACTTGACCTAGATTTTTTTTTTCTTCCAAAAAATCAAATAAGAATTTGTAGTCTTCCTATTGATTTCACTTCAAGGAACATATAAAAGCTAGCCTACGTCATGGGTCTGCAGGAATCAGACTGTGCTGATAGCTGCTTTGACCCTGAGGTCCGCTATGGTAACCACACTCACCCTGACCTTGGTAGTTTAGCAAGGCAGCTTGGCCCCTGCCACACTGGGGTTTAATTACCCCCTTTGCATTTAGGTTTCCCAATTCAATGACTGCAGTTCCTACTGTGAGGCTTGGCCTACAGAGAAGAGTGATCACAGAGCTTTTCAAGGATGCTGGGCCTCTCCTCACAAATTTATTTCTCACAGTGTTGTTGAAAATTGTGTCTTCTAATTACTCTCAGTGTGGGTGAGTAGTTATTATATGACGGATCCACTCTCCCTATGCTTTTAATCCTTTCCACTACATTAAATCAAGGCAAGTCCAGCCTGTCCACCTTTTGGTCCGTGTGTCAGCCAACCCAACACACTGTTAGAACCCTTTCTGATTCCCCAAGCTTCAACATTAAATGAAGAATCTCTGCTTAGTGAGCCCAGAACAACAAAAAAATTTAACTTAATACAACTTTATGTTCTTTTTACCATTGTTTCACACCCTTAGTATCCATTCCTACACCTGTTACCCAGATTTCTGTCTGTATGAATTAAAAAACTCAAGTAATTCTTTTGGAGTGTAGCACACATCTTCCTGGGTCATACTTTGAACCTCAACTTTAGGGGCCAGCTGGGATTTGAGTTTGGTTATAGGGCTAGAAGTAGAGAGAGATGAGAGATGGCGTAGAGGTAAAGGGGTTCTCAGGAGAATTAAAATTGTCTTGCATAGCCTCAGAGGAGGCTATCTCTATTTGTTCAGACAGTGCAGAACTGATCCTCCCAGAGGGTGGAGATGAAGTAGAGAAGGAGATACCACTGGGGACAAGGAGGCCACTTCCACTAGAAAAGAAGACTCATCAGAATTTAGGAGCTCCATGTCCCAAACTTGATCAGCGACTTTCTACACAACCCCCATCCCAACTTACAGAATCTCATCAATGCTTCACTTTAACAGTAGACACTTTGTGAAGCTTGGAGTTCAACTTGCATTGTAATTAAACCAGTGTCAAGCTGAGATTCTGCATTCGGTGTTAAGCAATCTCAGCCCTACAGTACAGGAGGTAAGGGTCTCCTTCAGGGCACACATAGAAGTTTTAGGTCATTTATGTAGTACTTGAGCCACATAACACCCTTACAGACAAACCTAGAAATAATGTTTAACCAGCTCTCTGGGCATCCCATAACCCAGCCATATTGACACACAAAATTAACGATCACACCTGCCTAAAGCCACATAGCTGGCAAATTTGGGGGCCCAGATTTGTAATCAGAAAATCCATTTCCAGAAACACGTTTTACCCACTAAGTTGCAATATCTAGGGATTATAGGCAGGATATCCTCAAGTTCCAAGACAGATAAGACAGAGAGTTAAACAGAGCAGAAACACTTTTACCACTTCATCCTTCTCACCAAAAAAAAATCTACTCCCAAATATTAATAGCAACTTCTTTCTGTGTCACTGAAGATTTCATTATACCATTGATAGATTTCAGTGCTTCCCCTCCTGGGGGGGAATATCAAATGGCAGAGGTATACCTTGAGCTCCACTAAAGTACCAGTCCTCATTCTTAACATTGACAGATGAGTGTGTCCAGATATACTTTATCTTATTTGTTAATAACTATAATAAAAACCCAAACTCCCAATGATATAATTTTTAATATGGCATTTAGAACTGAATAAAATTTAGTCCTGTAATAATATATATCATATTTTCTTGCTTTACTATATGCTTTTTTGAGTTCTGAAGAAAGATGTGAAATTAAAGCTAATGGAGCTGGTTGTGGGGTTCACTGGCTTTTACATGTGAACATCTCTGTATTTCAGAGCATTAAAATATATTTCTTTAAAATTAGATTTAATAGAATTAGTAAACAAACCAAGCACTTAATTCCTCAAGTTTTATTTTTAAATCATCTACTTTAAATATAAATTATACAAATATTTCTTATTTTATAAAACTAGACATTCAGAGTTTTAGTACCATTTACAGTTGGTCAAGATCACAAAGGTAAAATCCATTTTTTTCAAGTATGATGGTTTCCAGATTTTTGAAACAGGGGAGTCATTCTTCAAATGATCTATTTAGAAATTCACATATCCATAACAGATTTGAAGGCAAGATGGAAAAGGTGGAAACAAGTTCTGAAGCCAGAATGGGGAGCTGAGGAGGAGAGAGTTTAAGGAAGAACTGGGGAGTGGAGGTCCGGAGATCCACCCATTTAGCCATGCTATTCAGACAACTTCTTAGGCAACTTTTGGAGCACATAGACCACAATTTAAAAGGGATTATCCAACAAAGTCTAGTGTAATTTAGATCATAAAATTATTACCATTTTTAAATCTTGTAAGTATATTAAAGTTATAGCTCTAATATTTTAATTATATTTTATTTTAAAATGTGATGTTATATAATATACATATACATATTATTAAATGTTACATCTCATTTTATATATTGAATTTGAATTTTTTAATTTTCAAAAGTGGTGTACAGCATCCTGAGGCACTTACATTTTTGTCTCTGCTTGTGGCTAATATTTATCTCTTGACCATATCTGTCAAAATGAAAATTTAGATTTTACAGCAAAAAATTAAAGTAAATTATATGTACTGGACTTTAAATACAGTTCTCTGACACAACCCTTAAGATGGCCAGCTTTACTCTTTTAAACTGTAGTTTGGAATTATCTTTGAGCATTGATGAATTTCTTTTGATTTTCTCTTATTTTCAGATCAACAAAGTGACTGTAATAAATCCTGATCCTGCCTTTGGTCTGGATATTTAGTAGCTCTGTATTTGTTTTCTTTGATAGCAACATGCATTAATATTTATAACCATTTTCCTTTGCAGCATCTCCCAGATGGCTCTGTGCCCAGTGCACATGTTGAATTTTATCTTTTACCATATCCCAGTGAAGTTCGTAGGAGGAAAACAAAATCTGTTCCAAAATGTACAGACCCCACTTACAATGAAATTGTAAGTATGAGTCATCTTTCGTCCAGTCATTTTGTATTTTCTTACCATTTTCAGCTTAACAACCAAATATGGAAAATTTGCAGTAATTGGCAGCATTATTTCATGAAGGAAAGATATTTTCCGAAATAGTAGCAGTATGCTTATCACTCTTCTAGATGCTATGGGCACTGGAAAATACAGATTCTGCTTTCAAAGCTCTTATAAACCAATTTGCAAGTTGTGGCTAACCTCCAGCAAGAGCCAAGACTTGTTTTGCATATTAACGTTATTCCTGACTTCATCTTATTTTCTCTAACCTTATTCTCCTTTACCTGATTTTCCTTACCTAATAATTTCATCATATATTACCTTGGGTATAACAGTAAATCTCATAAAATCCCTTTTGAAAAAGTAAAAAATAAATACCAAATACAAATGGAAGTTAATGTATATTATAAATAGCTCTCTAATTTATTTGTAATGTGCAATTTGAACATTTAATTCTCTAACTTCTTTCTAAGGCAAGCTCCTACATTTATTCTCTTGATTCCATCCTTTCCCATCTCCTCTGCACCTTGCTCAGCTCCTTATTTGTGTTCCTTTTCTTATGGCTTTCTCATCCACAGGATCCTCCACTCGGAAATATTAAAAAACAAAAACAGAAAACTCCCCAACTCAGGCTTGCTAAGCAAATTTTCTTTCCCTCCCTATCACCTCCAAACTTTTCCAGAATTAACCCACATGACCTGCTTTCCTTTCATCTCTCCCTTTCACCCTTCAATGCTTTGCAATGTGGATTCTGACCTTTATTGATAGGAGTCTATTAATGCCCCTTGAATAAAGTACTAACTGCCAAATCCAAAGAGCCCTCAGGTTCTCGTGCCTGGATCAGTTATACAGCAGCACTACTGTCCACACCCCCATTCCTGAAATCTCCCTTTCACTTTTTGAGTTGTACCTTTTCTTAATTCTCTTCTGTTTTTGCTACCTACTTTCTCATTTTCATTCATTGTTATTCTTTCTCTTAAAATATTATTGCTTGCTAAGTTACATGATCCACCTTCATCTCCTCTTCCTGTATATACTCCCACAATTATCTTGAGGATCCACAAAGTTTTATCTATCACCTATAGGTAAGTTGCATCTGAATTGACTCCTAAAACCCTGGTTTCTGTCTCAAGCATTTTTTTTTTTTTTTTTTTTTTTTGAGATGGAGCGCCTCACTCTGTGTCAAGCAGGCTGGAGTGTAGTGGCACAATCTCAGCTCACCACAACCTCCACCTCCCAGGTTCAAGCAATTCTCCTGTTTCAGCCACCCAAGTAGCTGGGATTACAAGCTCCCACCACCACATCTGGCAATTTTTGTATTTTTAGCAGAGACGAGGTTTGCCATGTTGGTCAGGCTGGTCTCAAACTCCTGACCTCAGGTGATCCACCCGCCTCAGCCTCCCAAAATGCTGGGATTACAGGCGTGAGCCACCACGCCCAGCCTCTCTCACACTTCTACCTGATTACTGGAGAGCTCCATCTGAATGTCTCATAGGCACTTTTGGATCAGGTTTTCCTGCATTCATTCTTTCTTTTATAGATGGTACCTTTGCTGTCAAAACTAAGAAACTCTTTGCCTAGCACTGAGTCTCAAAGATTTTCTCTTACATTTTTTTCTAAAAGTTGTACAGTTTTACATTTTACATTTAAGTACATTATCCATTTTGAGTTAAATTTTAATAGAATGTGGTGTTTAAGTAAAGGCTTTTATTTCCCCACTGTGGATACCAATTATTCCAGCACTATTTGTTGAAAAGGCAATTTTCCTCCACTGAATTTCTTTTGTACCTTTGTCAAAAATTAGTGGGGAATATTTGTGTTCTTATACTCTTTTTGTTGCCCCATACTTAGCCATATTTTCAGATCACACCCGACAGCTTGTCATTCCCTGAATGGACTTTAGGATTTTGTGATAAAACTCTTGCCACCATTCACCTCTCTCTGCTCTTCTCTGCCTGCTTTGAGACTGATCTCAGATGTGAACTCTGTGAACACTGTCACCTCGTGGACTCACACCACATTTATAATCCTTTCTTCAGTCCTACACAATTTTTCCTCTAGTATATCATAAACTTCTCCAGGGCGGGATAAATGTCTTATCCTGTTTAATATTTTTAACACTTAGTTACCTCTAAAAAGATGTGTAATAAATATTCAGGGCAGTTTTATATGTGACACCGTGTGTGTGTGTGTGTGTGTGTGTGTGTGTGTGTGTGTGTGTGTGTGTGTAAAATGCAAATACAGGTATATACTGCATAGAGAGAGAGAAAGAGATTCTCTAAACTAGTAAGGAAAATTATTTTGACACTATCATTTGTCATGATGTCAACAGTGAGAAGTGTACACCTCCCAACAATGTATCACCGTTTCTTTTCACACTTTTTGAGTACAAGTCTTCATGCCTCACTATCGAGAAACTTCTCAGACCTTGTGCGAGGCGTGAGCATTTTCAGTATAAGAAAACATGTAATAACAAGAAACCACTAACAATTCAGAATAATTTAAATAAACTTGTTTTATTTCAAGCTTTAGGTATTATAAGAAAACAGCAGTAAATATATATTCATGGAAGATTATTTTATAATTCTTGGTGTGCACATAACTTTTCTGAGGGCTTGCAATAATCTAGGTCCTCACACATCCACACTCCACTGATTAAAAATCACTACAAATCTTTCTCAATTGATCTATACTTGTCGCATGAATAGACACTTTATATTTTGGACACATTTTAAATTGCTTCAAAAACCGTTGCCCATGCATAGCCAATTCCGATCAGAACATAATCCAATCAAGCAGAAATTTGAAGTAGTGTATGCATAAGTGACAATTTTAGTAGTGTAGGCAATAGGACAGTAAGAGGTTTCTACATCGTATAAACAATTCTAGCAACGAAGCTGGTTGAATTCTAAGAGCCAAAAGGAAAAAAAGGCCACAATAGCTAATTTAATTTTTTTCACTCTGTGTCTGTATCAACACAACAAGAATATTTATAAGAAATGCAAAGAAGCACACTAGATTTTAACTCTGATTTTACTTTCTCTTGCTCTCAGTAGTGATGTAGGACCCCATCTTTGTGTCAAACTCCTCAGTCTCTTGTGTGCAACCTCAAGAACACCTTACTAGATGTCTTTCCCAATAAACCCAGTGCTTATTAGAGAGCCCAGTGAGTTATCACAGGGCATCTACCTTGTTTTAAACTTTTCCTCCGCTTCCGCCACCTCGCCGAGTACTGCTGCATCAACCACTCACCACAGCTGGGATTTCTCAACTGTAAAAGCCGTGTGCTGTTCTGTGAAGTGGGAGAGGATGACCTCACTCTCCTCTTTATATAAATCTCTTAGAGGAGTACAAAGAAGATATTACATTGCATACCAATGTCTTACAAAGCCTTTTGTGAAAATAGTTCTTTTTATTTTTATTCCTATCCTCCTTTCTCTTTAATATCCAGAGATGAGAAAGGCTGGGTCGGGGACACAGACAAGTGACAGAGTCTCCACCCTTCACATACTGAGGCTTTGATGTAGGGCCAAGCTTGTCTATTTGGCCCTTTGCAGAGTGAGCCCCATTAGGCTTCATCAGCAATCTCCCTGAAAACCCCTGTCATTTACAAATCCCAGTGATAGGCACGGCTGGTCTCAAGATGGGGCTGGGGCTGGGGGTGTGAGTGCTCAGGGAACTGCCATACAGCTTGAAGAACAGAGCTGAGATTCCGGGCTCCAAAGCCTCTTTCCACGCCATTACTTTTGCCATCTTGTTAAAACCATCATTTTCTCACAATTCATTAGAAATACAGAATTTCTACCCTATGACAAAATTACATGCTTATAATCAATATATTTTGTATATTGTAATCTTTTCTTATATATTATTCTGTTGTAAGGTATAAAGGGAAAATTAGAAAGAACAGAACAGGAATGTTCTATGCATTTTACATGCCTTAAAATATCCTGCAGAATATACAGTGATTACTTAGCACAATGCCAAGTATATGGCACACTCAGCAAGCTATAGTTATTGTTATCTGTGTTATAATCTTATTGTTACTTCAACGTGATGAAAATTGTATTTGTAAGTGAAGACAACGTGACCCAGAAGTCACACAACTATATATCAAGCCCAGAACTGCCTGATTCCAAAGCTCATGGTTACCGCACTACACTATGCTGTGTTATTCCTACCTGTCTCCACCCACAGAGTACTCCTGTTCTCACTTTTGAACTCTTTCTTTCATTATCCTGCCTCCTCTACTACTTCCCACAAGCACTAGCGACACTTCAGTTCCTATCTTGTTTTCATTTCAATCATGAAAATACACGTTAGAATTATTTACTAGACCCTTGTGTCAACTAATGTTCAGTACATTCTTGGAATGTTCCATATATGTTAATAGATATGAATTACCTTAAGTGTTTTCTATTAGACATAATAATTCCAAACCCACACATTTAGTTATTTGTCAGCAGGTAGTAAAGACTTAGCTCATGACTACAGGTAAAAATTATTAGAAAGAGAAATTAAAAGAGCTATTTATTTTTGGTTCTGAGTATGTACCAGAACCATTTTTTTTTTTTTGGTTCTGAATATGCAGAATATATATTAAATCCTTTGACAAAAGCTCTCAAAGAATATAATCGTCTCTCTACTTCGCTAACATTAGCCACTAATTATCCTTTGCTCAGTTAAAAAGAGTACTTACTATTTAACAACATTATGGATGAGCCAAAGCAATTAGAATAAATATTTATCATCTATAATGTGCAATGATTGCATGTTTATAAAACTTCAGTCACTTTTAAGAAAGTAACATTTCTTAATAAAACCGAGGGAAAAAAATAATAAAAAACTTTGGAATTTAAAATAAATAAAGTAATAAAAACCTTTGGAATTTAAAATAAATAAAGTAATAAAAAACTTTGGAATTTATAATAAATAAAGTAATAAAAAACTTTGGAAGTTCAAATGTTTGTATTTTAACCAGGAAAGCAATTAATTCCTAAAGTCACTTCTTGAAGCTTTTAGCTTGCTAAATACCTGGGAGACTCAATTCTGTCTGGAAGGGTTTTCTCCAGTCAATTGATGCAAAATATTAAGAAACAACTGTTCCTTTTTGTGTATTTGATGGATCTTTTTCAGCTATAATTTATTGGTGTCTAATATGTTCCAGGCTTTGTAGCAAGCCTTATATTCATTATCTCATTTCTTCCTCCCTATAATGCTAAAAGGTAAGGATTATCATCGTTATGCAAATGAGAAAACACACAGTTGACAACAGGTTCATGAAAATATAAATTATTGATATGTTTTTTAAAAACTTACAATTTATGACTTATTCATACAATTCACAGAGTCCTTAGCCAGATTTCCCCATTTTTCTGCATCATGTACAGTCACACTTGGAGGGTTCCTTTCTCTGTCTTCTCTGTAAAATAAGAGAGGAGTTCATCAGCTGAACATGATGCAGGAAGAAAAATGGAGAATAGTTCAGACAGTTCAAAATAGCCACTTAGAGAAAAGGAAAAGGAGTTTACTCTGAAGTCCTGGAAAGATTTCCAGGCAGCATTGGGTGTCCAGTTGTTAAAAAACATGAATTACAGTGGTAGGATTCTGAGATTTTTTTAAGGCAACTCTTTTTTTTT
>NW_016809129.1:3291536-3332108 GCF_001698545.2 Rhinopithecus bieti | reverse complement strand
TAAGGACACCAAAAAAATCAGAATTAGTCTTTTGTGTTGTTTATTTTCTACCTGTGCTTTCACTGTTTTTTTCATAATCTTTTCTCCTGCAGTGGAGTACTGATTGCATGAAATTTGATGTGTAAAATAATAAAAGACCTTCATTAAATGATGTTAATATATTTTCAATTAAACATAGGTTTACATTTGTTTTAATTGTGTGCCTACAGTTAAAAGCAGTATTTCTAATGTATTTTATAAGAAATACAATCATATAAATAAACCTCATCAATTAATTCAAGATCTAGGTATACCTGTAATCAATTTTTAAAATTTAAATTATATATACCTATATACCTACTCATAATCTTACTAATTGAGGGAATTGGTATATTTCAGCAGAATGCTGTATTATTTTCTATCAGAAAACCAAAACATAAATCCTGAAATCCTTAAATTCAATTGTTGGCAAAAACTTCTTTGTAGTTTTTCACCCTCTTCACCACCAATCAATTCATTGTCACTGGATTTCTCCCACCCAGAGGCATGATTTAAACTTGGTTATGCCTGGACTCCAAGATCTGAAACTCTGAAACTCTCCCTTCTGATCAAATTTCTTATCTATGCACATTATTTTCCTTACTTCTCAACCTACTTTCATAGTCACCATTACCATGGCAAACTATCCCACAGATTTCGACCTGCACAGTGGGTAAAATTTAATGCACTATGCCACATTCTTTAAAACAATCAAAAAAAGTTTTTAATCTTGCTATTCAAATTACCGAAAAAATTTAAATCCCTGCTTATTCAATGTTTTCCTGTGTATGAGTGAAATAAAAAACTAAGCTTTTTCCCATCACCTCCTATATATCATATGAGCATGTAAATGTATTCATTGAAAATTATTTGAGTGTGTGATATGAACTAATATGGGCTCATTTGAAATGCATGATCACGCAAGTCAAGTGAGCCCTTAATTCTGTATGTTCTTAGTCCATTACTCTCCTTTTCTGCTGGACGATTATACACCCTTCTCTCTGCTGAAACCTCAGCATCTCCTCCCTTAATCCTCACTCTCAGCTGATGGCATTGTTTCCTACATCACTTAAAAATTAGAATCAGTCAAAAGAAACTGTCACAGACTTTCACGACTGCATCTACCCAGGTAAGCAAATTCCATGTTCCGCCTTTATGCTTATCATCAGAGAAGAGCTACCCATGCTCCTATCCCAAACCAGTCTCCCAACTTGTACATTTGACCCCATCTCCTCTGACCTACTCCAAAACATTGCTACTGAAATCCTCTTCTACTCAAAGCATCATTTCTGTACTGTCTACCGGATAATTCTGGACAGCATGCAACCATGATGTTATGTCTTCCATCATAAAATTAAAACTTTCTCGTTACCCTGCTTCCCTGCCAAATGCTGACCCATTGCCCTGCTCCTCTTTGCAGCAAAACTCTTCAAAATGGTTGTCTTTACTGCCTCTGGTTTCTTGCCTCCAATTTTCTCTTAGAGCCATTATAAGCAGGTATTTGCTCCCACCATGTCAATGAAACTACTTTAGTCAAGATCACTACTGACCTCCAGTTAGCTAAATCCAAAGGTTATTTTTCAGAACAATTCTAATTTACTTGTCAACAGTATTGGATACAATGAGTAAGTCTATCTTCCTGGATATATTTTCTTCATTTGACTTCCAATACCCTACATCCTCTTGTGCTTCCTTTTAGTTATAGTTTAGTTTAGCTTCGTTTCCTTTTTGTCTTTCCTTCTTAGTCTTCTGTGTGGGAGCATGCTCCTCTCCACCACTTCCAGTGCTGGAGTTTCCCAGGGCTCACCATTTGCTCCCCTTTCCCATCAAGCTTAACTCCTTTAATGATCTCATCTACTCTCAAGGCTTTAAATATCATCTGAACACTGATGAGGATTCCCAGTTTTATAACTCCAACCCAGAATACCTCCCAGATTCCAGAGATGAGTAACAAATTACCAACTTAATATCCCCCTTGAATTGCTAATAAATATCCCAAACTCGTATCTCCAGAAGTACACAGGGATCAGGGAAAATATTAGGGTTCTTTTCCCCCAGACCTGTTTTATCCACATCCTTTCCCCTCCTAGTTGATGTCAAACCCATCGTTCAGTTGTTAAGAGCAAAAAACTTGAAGCTAACCCAAATTTCTCTCTATATGTGTGTGTGTGTGTGTGTATATACACACACACATTTTTTAAGAGAATTACTTAGGATTTTTTTTTTAATCCTTGCCCTTCAAATTACTGAAAAAAATGTAAACCCTTGCTAATTAAATGTTTTCCTGTGTATGAAAAAAATTAAGCTATTTTGTATGTTCATTTACATAACCATATAAACACATAAAAGTCTATACATGTATTAACTGAGAAATGTGAGTGCCTGATATGAGAGCTGATATGGGCTCATTTGAAATACATGAAATACGTGATATTTACATAACTGGAATATAAATATATGTGTGCGTGTGTGTATATATATATATGTATATTCCAGTCCATCAAGAAGTCCTGTTGGCTCCACCTTCAGAATATTTCCCAAATCCAATCACCAACCACTTATCACTCTCCACCGGAAAATACTCTGGTCCAACTTACTGCTCTCATCCTTGGCCTGGATTATATAATTGCCTTCTAAACAGTTTCCTCCTCTCTACGCTTACTCTGCCCCTTGTAGTCTATTCTCAACACAGCAACAGGAATGGTTAGATCATTCTTCGGTTCAAAACTCTGCAGGGGCTTCTAATATCAGAGTAAAAGCCCAAGCCTTTAAAAGAAACCAAAAGGCCCTATGTGATCTGACCTCCCATCCTCATCTCTCTGATTTTAACTCTTATTATATCCTCCTATGCTTATAACATTCAATCAACACTGGCCTCCTTTCTGTCTCCTGGACACTCCAGGCACACTTCATCCCTGGGATCTTTGATCAGGCAACTCCTTCTTCCCAAAATGTGCCTTTGTGCCCTGTATCCATTTTCCTAGCTCCCTTACCTCTCTCAAATCCTGCTCAGATGTCTCCATCTCTGCCGGGCCTACCTTGAACACCCTATGTGAGATGTTGCAAGCTATCCTGTCCCTGGAAACACATAAGATCTTTCCTACTCTGCACCACTTGTATCTTATGCACTTATCACCTTTGAACATTTTATATAATTTACTTATGTATTTTGCTTATGATTTATGTTTTGTCTCCCTTCACTAGGCAATTAGCCATAAGACTATCAAGAAGTTTAGTTCACTGACAGTATAGACTTAGATCCAGGCAAGAGAAGTTCTTGCCCTGATGTCCTCACCATAAAGAACCTTGCCTTCTCTAGTTGTGAATCAGCAACACCCAAAGCCCTCATTCTAAACCACAGTCTAGGTACCTAAGGACCCTGGAACTTCCTGCCTGAACAGCCTTTGAAGGCCTTTTCTCTAGATCCATTCATCTGAAGTCAGACTCACCACCAATGGGAGCAATGCCTGGGCTCCAAGGATAACCAAGGCAAGGCTCCTCGCAGGGTATATGAATGTCACTGGAATGTGCCAGTTGATTGTTCACAGACATGTGCTTGAGGTGACCACAGGGCAGGACGGAGCCAGGGACAGGAATAAATAGCAGGACATGAAGGAGGTTGAGGATAAGGACCAGCTCTTTTCATTCCAGCATAACTCAGCAGGGATCTCTAAGGTATCTCAAAAAAAATCTCTCAGGGATCTCAAAAAGCTCATCCCTCCAGGTGTTTAAAAAAAGTATATTTATTATTGGGGGAGAATAAAACATATTTGCTTTGTTAGTTTGTTAGTTTTATGTGTAACTTTTAAATGTAGGCAGATGATATGTGAGTATTACGGACTAAATCATGTAGTCCCCAAAAGTGATATGTTGAAGTCCTAACCCCAGGTACCTCAGAATGTGAACTTATTTGGGAAAAAGAAAAAAAGGTTACTAAAGATGTAATTAGTTAAGATGAGGTCATATGGAGTAAGGTGGCCCCCTAATTCACCAGTCACATATAAGTATATGACTGATATACTTATGAAAGGGAGAAATGTGGTCACAGATCTGCACAGAAGGAAAATGTCATATAAACATGAAGGTGGAGATTAGAGTGATGTATCTACAAGTCAAGGAATGCTAAAGACTGCCAGAAAACCACCGCAAACTGGGAAAGAGGCATGGCAGAGATTCTCCCTCACAACCCTCAAAAGGAGCCAACCATTGATCTTGGACTTACAACCTCCAAAGCTGTGGGGGAAAAATATTGTTGTTTAAGCCGCTTGGTGCATGATGTTTTGTGACAGCAGTCCTAGCTAGCTAACATATTGAGTCATCATCTGTTGTGTTGTCCCAGCCCCACAAACACTTGGCCCAATGTTTTTTAAAATGTGTGAATTATCACCTAGACAAATGATTAAATGGCACAGCAGTAGAAGAAAAGCAAGGTCCCAGTCTTCACTCACATTCAACAATGTTGCAAAGTTCCTTTAGGCTTTATGTATTTATATTTTATTTGTTCCCTACTAGAAACCTCATGAGGTAGGAAAGAAAGAATTACTGTGTCTCTAGAGAGTAATAACATTCAATTGTCTCATAGCAACATATCTTTCTACTCAAGTGAAATCTTACATTGAATATATATATGTATGTTCAGAATGTACATATTCTGTCTCACACAGAGAGAGAGAGAAAGAAGGAGACTGATTTTAGGCTAAGTGGGGATGAGGGAGCTGGAAGCTTAGGACACACAGTCACCCCCTCAAAGCCCTACCTGTCATTCTCATCCTTAAAGTCTCCTGGAAGCTTCTGCAAAAACTAAGACATCTCAAAAAGCACAGGTTAGAAAAAAATGAGGTTCTAGATCATTGCCTGGCTACTAATATAATAAAACAAAGTGGTTGTAGTAGCAGAAACCCATTCCCAGCATTGGCAGCATGGTTTGAGTCAGGAGTTCATTCTCAGAGGAAATGGATTATTGAGAAGCCAGCATTAGTCACATCTTACCCAAGCCAAAAGTGAAGATTTGATAGTATGCAGGAAAAATTCCAGCCACGAAAGCATTTTTTCAGCAACTTGAACTCTCATGATGTAACACAAATATTACAAATTTATGTATATATTATTTCCTAGCACAAAATCTTGAATACTCTCAATGCAATGGGCTTCTTGGCCAAGTCTCACCTGCTGGACCTGATATTTGAACAGTGACTGAATTCATAATGTGTTGCAAGCTCTAGTAAGGTTGCAGCTTAAAATTCTTAACTCCAGACACAGGTATGCCTGACTACTACCTAAACTTCACCAAATTATGTTCCTCTGTATGTGTGCATGCTATTTTGTAGTGGCTTTAGTGTGACAGAGCACTGGAGGAGACAAAACTAAACGAGTTCAAGTGGTGTGTTTATATACCTCAGTCACCTCAACCACATGGTGTTAAGTAGACTCTGAGTTTAATAATTAATGGAAAGACACTCATTATTAGAGTTCAGAGATTCAAACTACAGCTGCAATTATAGGAGGGAAGTGGATTTTATTAACGTTTAAGGCAAAATATAGGAACTCTTTATATAAAGAGAAAATGCCCTCTTCCTAGGCTGAGGTTCAGAAATAAGTGACTGAGATTATTGCACGCCCCAAAATTGAGAAAGCAATTTAAAGGACTATGCCTGTCCGCCTTCTGGCTCCATGATTCCAATTTACCCCAAGAATCAAGAAATAACTTGAATAGCTTAAAACAGAGCCTCATTTTCTGATAGTTTCTTACTATCAGAGCAACGGTAGTGGAAGAAGGAAAATAAAACAGAACGTGTCAAACTGAGTAGTCATGAGAAAGATACTGCCTTAAAAGAAATATCGGGATCTCAAAACACAGACTGGGCAGGTATGAAGGGGAGATGAAATGCCAAGAGCCGGAAAAGAGAACTATAAAGTTAAAAAGGTAATATACTCAAGTCCAACTTCTCTTGAAGAAGGTAATAGAAAAGAGCAATGCATTTTAGTTGTTGCCATTTCCAAAATAAAGACCAGTCCTAAGAAAATCTATCAGATAAAAAAAGGAAAAGTCTTGGAGAGCAGATATCATGATGTCCTGGAAAGACTTAGAATGACACTTGTTTTTTAAAATTCCTTTTAATGTATCAGCATTTTTGTAAGAACAATCAAATCACCTTTTCCTTCAAAACTGGGATAGATCTTTCAAGTGGTTAAGAAAATTTGGTGAGACTTCAGCCTGAAATCCCAGAAAGATCGGTATAAAGGATGAAAAGTCATCTGTGTCAACTGCAAAGGAACAAAATTATTGCCACAGGGTTTCCTGAGGAAAAATATTTGGAAAATTTGTGGAACTGTTATTCTAGGTAAAAGTAAAGCAAAGAGAGGACTTATTAAAAGGAAATCAGACAAGATGATTCCAGTTGCATACTTGGTCTGGATCAGCTCTCGATCTGATAAGATTATCTTTTACATGGGACTTTCCCTCTCATAAGGATCAAGCTAATCAAGACTTGTTTGAATAATCGATAAGTGGCAAACATCGAACTCACTGACTTCATGTCTCTTAATGTGTGACATTCTCAAGATAAAATTTTGAGAGTGGAAAGTTGGAAAAACAAATGTTTTGGTCAGAGAGTGAAGAAAAAGGAAAAAGAAAAAAGACACTTAGTTCTGGGAAACAATGTTATCCCTATGTGAAATCAAGAAGTAAACAGACCCATATAAGACGCTGAATAAAAAGTTATAAACCCAGCCGAACCAGTCTTAAAAGTAGACAGAAACAAAAAAAAAAAAAAAAAAAAAACAGAGACTTTTGATATTTCTTGTTGTGAAAAAGACCATAACAGGAAAATACTGTTAAAGACTCGTGAAATTTAAAAACTCAGAAGAGAAAGGGTTTTGGAGATCCCAGGGTGACAATATTAATCACCATTAGACTCTAATGTATCAGAAACATCAACTGCAGCTTCAGGTAAAGAACCTGCTTCCAATGGTCCTCCAGTTGAAGGAAAAAAATATTCCCAAAGATACAGGAGCCGACTGAAAGAGTTCCCAATGGCCAAAGCTGGGACCAGTTGGATAAGTAACATTAAATTATAGCCTAAAGTATAAAATAGTTATCCATGAATCCACACTGCTATAAACGGATAAATAAATAAGCAGGAAGAAAGAAACAAAATCCATGCAGTATTCCAAATTATTTATAGAGATGTTGCACTTGATAAAAGGTAGAACATAGCTACCCATTCCTTACATATGAGCTATGCATAGTGACTTCATCCTGAAGAGTATAGTATGGAAAAGGGGATTGAGGGATTAACTCTATAGTAGAGAAACCTGACAAATTCTGCCTCAGGCGGGTAATGAAGGTCAATATCAACAGTGGAAGTCATGTTGACAGTATGTACCCTTGACAAGATGTGATGAAAGTGGCACTTTACCTCTGAGGTTTTCCTCCCAAAAACTCATAGCCCCAACCTTATCATGAAAAAAAAAAAAAAATCAGAATTGACAAATCCCAATTGACAACATTCTACCAAATACTTGACTAGTACTCCTGAAAACCGTCAACATCATCAAAAGCAAAGAATGCCTGAGAAACTGTCATAGCCAAGAGGAGTTTCAGGAGACATGACTACTCTATGCAATGTGGTACCCTGGATGGGATCCTGAAACAGAAAAACAAAGTAAATTTGAATTAGGTAAAAAGTAAGTAAATTTTAATTAAAATGGACTTTAGCTAATAACAATATATCAATATTGGTTCATCAGTTGTGACAAATTCTAATATGAGTTAATACTAGTAAAGGAGAGTGACATCAGCAAAAATGGTGAAGTAGGGAAGTGTAAAATTCTATTCTTCCACAAAAACAGCAAATGTGCTGGGCACAGTGGCTCACACTTGTAATCCCAGCACTTTGTGAAGTTGAGGAGGAAGCATCATTTGAGCTCAGGAGTTTGAGACCAGCCTGGGCAATGTAGCAAGACCCTGTCTGTACCAAAAAAGCATTAAAAAAAAAATTAGCCAGGTGGCTGGGTGCAGTGGGTCATGCCTGTAATCCCAGCACTTTGGGAGACTGAGGCAAGTGGATCACGAGGTCAGGAGTTCAAGACCAGCCAGGCCAAGGTGGGGAAACCGCGTCTTCACTAAAAATACAAAAATTAGCCAGGCATGGTGGCAGGCACCTGTAATCCCAGCTACTTGGAAGGCTGAGGCAGAGAAGTGCTTGAACCCAGGAGACAGAGGTTGCAGTGAGACGAGAGCACACCACTGCACTCCAGCCTAGGCGACAGAGTGATACTCTGTCCTGAAAAAATTAAAATAACCAGGCATGGTTACATGCACCTGGTGTCCCAGCTACTTTGGAGGCTCAGGTGGAAGGATTGCTTGAAGCAGGAGTTCAAGGTATCAGTGAGCTATGATCATGCCACGGCACTCCAGCCTGGGTAACAGAGCAAGACCCTGTCTCAAACAACAGCAACAACAACAACAAAAAAAACCCCACACAATTATACAGGCAAAAGTGGTCAGAATCAACTTTATTGGAACAATTGAAACCAATCAGATTTTGCAACAACAAAATGAATGCTTAATCAAGAAAAGAGAGTTGAATTTCAGTAAGAGAGTTGTGGTGTTAAACTTACTCTGGCCCCATCTCCTGCTCCCAGCTCAACTTTTTAAGGAAGCCCTAATGACAACAGCTCACATTTTTTGTATAGGGTCTTAATATGACAGAAAGTAAAATAGATCTCATTCTGACCACAAAGAATTGTGGTTGTTTTGACTTGGCTAGTGATCCCAAAAAAACAAGCCCAAAGGGTTTGTCTTTATTTTACCTAAGTCAAGTCTCTACCAGTGCTGAGGTGGCTCCCAGGGAGAATTTGTTTGAAATATTTATAGGCAAATGTATTTGCCACTGCTACTGGGGGCAAGGAATAATAGTTGGTACAAACAATATACTAACTGAAAAACCTGGGGTGAAAGACGGGGAATAAGGGCCCTTAAAAGTTTCCACAAACATCTGTGATGTAGATGACCATATATGTGCCCAGGGATGGGATCATACTCAGAAAATACCTGAGAAGATCCAGAGCTCTTATCTCTGGCAGACCCTCAGGCTCTATGAAAGCACAAAAGAAGACTATAGCAGAGTAGTAAGCTCACAAGCTGAGTGTTGAAGACATGCCTCGACATTCACACCAAGCCCATATGCAAAGGATGAAAGATTTCTAATTTTTTGTCGTTGGTGGTGGTGCCGGTAGTTTAAAGAAATCTTTGTAAAACCATTAGCTGACCACCACTAAGCTAACAGAAAAGAGAATCCAGACACAATAATGAATACATACTTTAAAGAATTAGTTCAGAGAAAGCACTAAACAAACAACTACTATAATAAGCAGCAACAACAAACCCCCAAGGAAGAAAGTGAATCTGATTTCTAAAGTTGCCACACTATAATATTCAAAATGTTCAGTCTTCAACAAAAAATGTTGAAGTGTGCAAATAATAAGAAAGTATAGCCCATACACAGAAAAAAAAATGAAATAGAAATTACCACTAAGGAAGCTCATCTATTGGACTTACTAGACAGACTTTAAATTCACTATTTAAATTGCTCAAAGCACTTAAGGAAACCACATACAAAGAACTAAAGAGAACCACTAGAATAATATCACTTCAAATAGAAAACATCAATAAAGAGACAGATATTATGAAGTAACCAAGAAAAAACAATCCTAGATTTTAAAATTATAACAACTGAATTGAAAAAATCACAAAAGAAGTTCAGCAGTACACTTGAATAGACAGGGGGAAGAATTAGCAAACTTGAAAGTAAGTTCATTGAGATTTCCTGATCTGAGGAACAAAAGAGTAAAGAAAATAAACAGATCCTAAAAGCCCTATGAAATACCACCAAGTATATTAACATTTGCATATTAGGAATCCCAGAAGATAAGAGAGATAAAAAGATAAAAGTATAGAAATAATATTTAAAGAAATAATGGTCCAAAACATCAATTGATTTGATGAATTACATCCAAGAGGCCCAACAAACTCTGAGTAGGATAAACATGACAAGATTCACAGTGAGACATGCTATAATCAAACTGTAAAAAGCAAAAGACAAAGAATCATGAAAGCAGCAGGAGAGAAAGAAGTCATTATGCACAAGAAATCCTCAGTAAGATTAATGGCTGATTTCTTACCACAAACCATGGAGGCCAGATATATGACATATTCAAAAAGCTAAAAGAAAAGACTGTCAACCAAGAAATCTATATTTGATAAGAACTGTTTTTGAAAAACAAAGAAGAAATTAAGGCTCTCCTAGATAAACAAAAACTGAGAGAGTTAATTGCTAGTTGACTTACTCTATGAGAAATGCTAAAGGGAGTCCTTTGGACTGAAATAAAAGAACTCTAGGCTAACTCAAATTTACATGGAGAAATAAAGAACACCAACCAAGGTAAGTAAATGTAAAAAACAAATGTTGGAGAGAATTCTGGGAACGTGGCACAGTAAGCAGCACCAAAAATGTATTTCCCCACCAAGAGAACAATTACACTGACATAATCTGTCTGCTGTAAGTATTTTGGAACCTTCAAGTTTATTGAAGGCTTGCTTGCACCTTCCAGGAGAGGACTTGGATAGTAAATGTTAGTACATTTAGGTCAATTTCAGCTCTTAGCTCAGCAGTGGCTATCCATCTCCATTCTCCAACCCAATGGCAAGCAGCTGTGCATGTTTCTGGATCAGCTTGCACACAGATTGCCAAAACCAGCAGGAGCCATAAGGATACTATCCATTAAATATCAGGGATCTGTGTTCTGATATCTGATTGATGCTCTGATCACAAAGGCAGAGACACAGACAAAGGTGGGAAGTTTTGTTGCAATTCCTCCCTTGTTGCAAGCCCTTCCCTCTCCAGCTGAAGTGAGATCCAGGGGGTTTAAAGGGCCAGCACCTTAGCACCTTTTGTTTTTCTCTTTTTCCCCTTTTGAGAGCCAGATATTAAAGACTAGGACATTAAATTACAAGCAATCACATATACAGAGGAAATTCGAAAGTAACTGTGCATGCCAAGAGAAAGGTATAGACTCAGAAAGGACCAGAAAAGATCTCAGGTTTATACCTCAGGCTGGTCCTTGGTACAGAGAAGCCTATATCAATCAAAACAGAACAGATACAGCAAGTTCTGGGAAAGGAGAAGAATCTGATTTCCAAGACATGATATTATTAGATTCACATGTACAGTTTTCAACAAAAAAAACCACAAGGCATCCAACAAACAGGAAAGTACACCTCATTCAAAGGAAAAAATAAAGCAACAGAAACTGTCCTTCAGAAAGACCTGATGAAATATTTACTAGGCAAAGAGTTTAAAACAATTGGTAGTCAAAGAAGTAAAGGAAGATGTAAAGAATATCAAGAAAACAAAGTATAAACAAAATTAAAAGATCAATAAAGATATAGACAACCTAAATGAAGCCAAAATGAAATTCTGTAGCTGAAAAGTACAACTGAAGACAAAAATTCACTAGAAGAATTGAAGGGTATATATATGAGCAGTCAGAAGAATTGGTGAACAATTCTTGAAGACAGAACAATGGAAATTACTGAGTCTGGGGAATAGCAATAAAGATTTAAGAAAAGTGAGCAGAGCCTAACAAACCTGTAGGATATAGAAAGCAGACCAACATATACATTGTTTAAGAGTTCTACAAGAAGAGAAAGAGGCAAAGGGATTACTTGAAGAAATAGTACCCCAAATGTTTCCAAATGTGATGAGATGCAAGAATATAAACATCCAAGAAGTTGAATGAACTCCAAATGAGATAACTGAAAAAGACCCATATCAAGACACATTATAATCCTACTGCCAAAACTAAAAAAAAAAAAAGAGAGAGAGAGAGAGAATCTTGAAAGCAGCAAGACAAAAGTGACACATCATATAAAAAGGACCTTTCATAGGATTATATATTCAAAGTGTTAAAAGAAAAACAACTGTCAACCATGAATCCTATACTAGCAAAACTGTCCTTCATAAATGAGGGATAAACAAGAATATGAAACAATGTTAAACATTATTAATCAGAAAAATTCAAACCAAAACCACAATGAGAGACCATCTTACACCAGTCAGAATGCCTATTATTAAGAAGTCAAAAAACAACAGATGCTGGTGAGACTGTGGAGAAAAGGGAATGCTTATACACTACTGGTGGGAATGAAATTAGGTCGGCCATTGTGGAAATCCATTTGGTGATTTCTCAAAAAACTTAAAACAGAACTACCATTGACCCAGCAATCCCATTACTGGATACACAAACAAAAGAATATAAATTGTTTTACCTTCGCAGAAATATTCACAATAGCAAAGACAATAGGAATCAACCTAGGTGCCCATCAACGGTAGTACTGGATTTTTTTAAATGAAGTACACATACACCATGAAATACTACACATCCATAAAAAAAGAACAAGATCATATCATTTGCAGAAACATGACTGGCGCTGGGGGCCATTATCCCTTTATACTAAGTGAACCAATGCAGAAATAGAAAACCAATACTGCGTGTTCTCCCGTATAAGTAGGAGCTAAATCTTGAGTACACATGGACACACAAAAGAGAACAATGGACACTGGGACTACTTGAAGATGGAAAGTGCAAGGAGGGTGAAGATTGAAAAACTGCCCATTGGAGTTAAGTAGTTATGCTATGCTACCTAGATAGCATAGACACTATGCTCATCACCTGGCTGATGAAATAATCTGTACATCGTACCCCTGCAATATGCAACTTACCTATGTAGCAAACCTGAACGTGAACCTCTAAACCTGAAATAAGGGTTTTTAAGGACAATTTTTTAAAAACACAAAATTGAAGGAGAAATTAAGAAATTGATAAATGAGGGAGAAATAAATTTTGTTTATCCCAGATAAACAAAAGCTGAGGAAATGTATGTTCCTAGATCTACCCTGCAGGGAATACTAAAGGTAACCTCACACTTTGAGATCCATTACACAGTTTAAAAAAAAAAAAAGGGGACTTTGTGAAGAAGTAAAGGTCCACAGTAAAGGTAAATACATGGACAATGATAAAAATTTGTATTACTGTAGCTTTGGTCTGTAGCTACACATTTTGTTTTCCATATAATTTAAGATGTTAATGCATTAAAAGTAATTATTAGTTTATATATATGAACCCCCAATGTGGAAAGATGTAATTTTGGAACATCAATAACTGAAAAATGAGGTCTGGGCTGTAAAGGAGCAGAATTTCATATGTTATTGAAGTTAAGCTGTTATAAAATCAAATTAGAGAGTTATAACTTTAGCATGTTAAATGTAATTCCCATGGTAACCAAACAGAAAATGCATATAGAATAAAATCCAAAGGAAATGAGAAAATACTTAAAACATTTAACTACAAAAAAATCAACTAAACACAAAAAGACAGTAATGCAAAGATAAAAATGAGGACTATAAAAGCTGTAAGGCATGTAGAAAACAAATAGAAAACTGACAGAAGTGCCTCCACATCAGAAATTACTTTAAATATAAGGGGATTAAACTCTCTCCAGTCAAAAGACATAGAATGAAAACTACCTCAGCATAATAAAAGCCGTATGTGAAAAACCCACAATGAATATTATACTCAATGTTGAAAGACTGAAAGCTTTTCTTCTAAGATCAGGAACAAGGCAAGGGTAAACATGTTAATCACTTTTATTTAGTACTGGATATTCTATCCAGAGCAGTTAGGCAAGAAAAGGAAATAAAATACACCCAAATTTGAAAAGAAGAGGCAATATTATCTTTGTTCACAGATAGTACGATCTTGTTTTTAGAAAACCTTAATGAGTCCAAAAAAACTGTTAGAATTAATTAATTTAGCAATTTTTCCTAAACATTTACATAACAGAACATTTATGTTACATAACATTTATGTTACATCAAGTATAAGTAATGTAAAGATGATTTAAACTGCATAGGAGGATACTGCATAGGTTATATGCAAATACTATGCTATTTTACATGGGAGATTTGAACTTCTGTGGATTTTTATATCCATGGGAGGTCCTGGAAACAATCCCACATTGATACCAAAGGATGACTATGTAAAAGTTAACTTAAAATATATCCAGTACCTAAGCATAACAGCAAAAACTGTAAAACTCTTAGAAAAAAAATAGGACAAAAGCTTCATGATGTTGGATTTGGCAATGATTTCTTAGACATGACACCAAAGACACAAACAACAAAAGAAAAAAGAAAAAAATTGAACTTCATGAAAATTGAAAAATGTTGTACATCTGAAAACACTATCAACAGAGCAAAAAGGCAATATACAAAATGGAAGAAAATATTTGCAAATCATATATCTTATAAGAAATTAATATCCAGAATACATAGAGAATTCCTAAAATACAACAACCAATAGCCAAACAACCTGGTTTAAGTAATGGGCTAAGGACTTGAATAGATATTTCTCCAAAGAAGATATACAAATGGCTAGTAAGCACATAAAAACATGCTCAACATCACTAATCACTGAAAATGCAAATCAAAGCTACAATGATATAGCACTCACACTCATTAGGATGGCTACTATCAAAAACCAAACCAAACAAAAAAAACACCAGAAAATAACAAGCGTTGGTCAGGATGTGGAAGAATTGGAGCCCTTGTGTACTGTTGGTAGGAACATAAAATGGTACAGCCGCTGTGGAACACAGTTTGGTGGTTCCTCGAAAAATTAAACATAGAATTACCATATAATCCTACAATCCCACTTCTGAACATATACCTAAAAAAATTGAAAGCAGGCTTCTGAAAATATATTTGTACATCCATGTTTATAGCAACATTATTCTCAATAGCTTACAGAGCAACCCAAACATCCACTGATACATAAATGGATAAGGAAACTGTAGTTTATACATACTGTGGAATATTGTTCAGCATTGAAAGGGAAGGAAATTCTGGCATATGCTACAACTTGGATGAACTTTGGGGGCATTATGCTAAATGAAATAAAATCACAAAAAGACAAAGTATGATTCTATTTATATGAGATACTTAAAGTGTTCAAAATCATGGAGACAATGAGTAGAATAGTGGTTGCCAGGGACTGGTGGAAGGGGTAATTGAGGAGTTATCATTTAAAGGTTATATAGACCGGGCGCGGTGGCTCACGCCTGTAATCCCAGCACTTTGGGAGGCCGAGGAGGGCGGATCACAAGGTCAGGAGATCGAGACCATGGTGAAACCTCGTCTCTACTGAAAATACAAAAAAAAAAAAAAAATTAGCCGGGCGCGGTGGCGGGCACCTGTAGTCCCAGCTCCTAAGGAGGCTGAGGCAGGAGAATGGCGTGAACCCGGGAGGCGGAGCTTGCAGTGAGCCGAGATCGCGCCACTGCACTCCAGCCTGGGCGACAGAGCGAGACTCCACCTCAAAAAAAATAAAATAAAATAAAATAAAATAAAATAAAATAAAATAAAATAAAATAAAGGTTATATAGAGTTTCAGTTTTGCAAGATGGAAAGAGTTCTGGAGATGGATATTAGTGATAGTTGTAGAATGTGAATGTATTTAATACCACTGAACTGCAACTCTAAAAATGGCTAAAATAGCATATTTTATATTATTTGTATTTCACCACAAGAAAAACAAATCGAGGAAAGGTCATTGGTAATGTATTTTAGGTTTGTAATTTCTCTATTTTGTGTGTATTATTTAAAAGATAATTATATGAAACAATAATTATTGCCAGGCGCAGTGGCTCACGCCTGTAATTCCAGCACTTTGGGAGGCCAAGGCAGGCAGATCACCTGAGGTCAGGAGTTCGAGAGCAGCCTGACCAACATAGTGAAACCCCGTGTCTACTGAAAATACAAAAATTAGCCTAGCGGGCCAGACACAGTGACTCACGCCTGTAATCCCAGTACTTTGGGAGGCCGAGGCGGGTGGATCACCTGAGGTCAGGAGATCGAGACCATCCTGGCCAACATGGTGAAACCCCTTCCCTAGTAAAACACAAAAAATTAGCCAGGCATAGTGGCACGCGCCTGTAATCCCAGCTACTCCGGAGACTGAGGCAGGGGAATGGCTTGAACCTGGGAGGCAGAGGTTGCGGTGAGCCGAGATCGCACCATTGCACTCCAGCCTGGGCGACAGAGCTAGACTTCATCTCAGAAAAACACCAGCCGGGCCTAGGGGTGCATGCCTGTAATCCCAGTCCCAGCTACTTGGAAGGTTGAGGCAGGAGAATCACTTGAACCCGGGAGGCGGAGGTTGCAGTAATCCAAGATGGCCCCATTGCGCTCCAGCCTGGGCAACAAGAGCGAAACTCCATCTCGAAAAAAAAAACAAAACACACACACACACACAATAATTATGTGTTGATAAGCATACAGGGTATAAAGATGTCATTTATGACAATAACAGCATAAAAAAGAGGTATGGAGCTATATGTGACCAAAGTCTTTGTATACTTTTAAATGTTAATTTAAACTAGATTATTATAAATTAAGATGTTAATGGTAATCTGCAGGTAAACCATTAAGAAAATAACTAAAAAGTGTATATGAAAACAAATGAAAGAGAAATCAAAAGTCACACTAGAAAATATCTACCACAAAAGAAAAAATTACAGAGAAATTGATAATTAAAAGATATTGCCTATAGAAAACAAAGAGAAAATTGGCAAAAATATTTTTATATCTTTAATTTCATTAAATATAAGTGGATTAGGCTCTTCAATTAAAGGGAGTATTTGGCAAAATGCATTAAGAAGCATGATCCAATTATATACTGTCTACAAGACACTGCTTGTGTCTACAAGACACAAATATGTTGAAAATAGAAAAACACATTTATGCAAATGTCTCAAAAAGAGCTGGGGTGGCTATACTAATTTTTAAAATGAACTTTAAGGTGATTGTTACAAGGGACAAAGAAGGACATTATATAATATAAAAGTATCAATCTATTAAGAAGATATAACAATTATATAAATGGGAAAACCCCAAAATATGTGAAGCAAAAACTGACAGAATTGAAGAAATAGATAGTTCAGCAACATTTGGAGATTTTAATACCCAACTTTCAATAGGAAATAGTACTAGACAAAAGACAAACAGAGAAATAGAATACTTGAACAACACTATAAACCAACTAAAACTACAAACATATATAAAACACATCACTCAACAACAGCAGAATACAAGTTCTTCACACGTGGACATGAAACATTCTCCAGGATAGACCACATATTAGGTCACAGATAATAGTCTAAACTGGTTATGTGGTATATGGAAACTTCATTTATTATTTTTGCAATTGTCCTATAAACCTAAAACTGTTCAGTAAAAGGTTATTTTTAAACATTCTCCAGGAGGCAGGTTTCAGGGTCTTAACCACAATTCCTTAGCAAAAAGCAGAGAAAGTAGTAATCATGGCCTAGAACTAAAAATACCCTTTCTCAATAATGGTGTAGGCTCTATCATCAGACAGAGTGCATCCTCAATGCATCATAGTGGTGGGGAGTTGCCAGAAACACTAAGCTTAAGTGGAGAATGAAAATAAAAGCATTTCACTACATTGAAAGGGATCCCAAATAAGGTCTCATGATGAGAGTTGCCACCATTATAAACTTGTAAGCTTTGAATGAAGGCAGGAATAGTTCAAATACATAAGTGAATGTACTACTTCTTAGAGCTATGACAGTGTATGACCAGCACTTAGAGATATGTGTAATATCTTAATTAAACCCTTGGTGGGAGAAACCTCCTACCAAGAAGTTAACAGTCATCAACTTTTAACTGTTATAACCTAATGGGCACCTGGTGGGGCTAAAATCAAGATTACCTGTATGTATCTGCTCTTATTCAGATCTCCTGAGTCAATATTACAGTCTTTGACAACACTAAGTACTATGTTTTGAGAATATAATTTTACTAAAATAACTGCTCTATAAGCTAGAGTGTGGCTTGTTTTTGAAACATATTTAAGACTTTTTTTCTTCTACTTTGACTTGAGTTCCTTTCTTAGTGATCCTTCTTGTCACCAATTTTCTGTAGTAGGAAAGGGGAAAGGAATTAGCGTTTATTGAAGACCTAATTTCTATAAGGCATTGTGCTAGTGCTTTACCCACAGCATTTGATTTAGTTATCATAGAAGTCTATGAAATAAGCAATAGTATTTCTATTTTAAAAGAAAATGAAACTCTATAAAGAAATGTCCTTAAGCCTGGCAGTCAAATCCAGCTCTGGCTTGACTTCAAACTCTGTGTCATTTCCACCACATCGTTCTGCCTTCTTAAGAGGAGAGATTCTGCCTGTTTCTAGCAGATTATCTTCCCAGTGAACAGAACAAGGTGGAGAGCGAGATGGGGAGCAGGGGAAAACTTTGAATCCTGAGGAGGAGCAACAACAACAATAAAAAAAGGCAAAAGATTTTTACCTAAGGTCTACCTTTAGGACACTACCTAATATAATCAGATTTCTGATATTGTCAAAGTTCGTCTCCACTTAGCATAATTATACTAAAAGAGTCTCTGTCTCTTTCTCAGCCCCAACTTGTATTATCTTAACCTCTCTGTCTCATAGGGACTAGCAAGCAGTGAAATTTTAAAAGAAAAAAAGTCCAGTCATACTTTCAATAACATCCTCTACAGAATGTCACAGTAAGCCCATTATTTCTTAGGAAGAAACACACATCAAATTTTCATTAAATATTTACATGAACCTTTCCTACTGTTAATAATTCTTTGGAAAGTTAGAGAAACTAAGAACATATCTTTGCCACTTTACCAGTTTACTAATTCCCTTTTAAGATGACTAAGAGAAAATGTGTAAAAGGAAAACCTTGCTCATCCATCAGAAACCAAGTGCAAACCAACCTACACACATGGAGCACCAAGACAAGACAAGGACTGCGGGGATCACTCACCTGCCTGCCGTCTACTACAACTGAAGTGCCAGGACTGCAACCCTAGTGCCCTTTGCCTTCTTCAAGGAGATCATGCCTGCTGGACCATCATCTTCTGCCACACCGAAGAGAGGACCAACACCCTGGGGAAGCCCACAGATCATAGCACAACTCATCTCTCTAGAGCAAAGTGGTGTTCATGTCAGGCCAACTTACCTCCAGCCCATAAAGGAAAAGACCATTTATCACTCTCTGGGTAGAAGTGCTCACAGCCCAAAGTTACATTTATTGCTTGGGAGTGCTGCTTGCTGATACTGACCTCAGGCCTGCCCAGCTCTGACACATTATCTACTCATTCATCAGAATACACGAGTGCAGAAGAAGTTCACACCAGACAAAATTCTGACTGATCTTTTAGACTTTCAATTGTAAATGTCAGCAGAGACGAATAAATTATTAGATATGTAAGAAAAAATCGTGAATAAGAGATTGAGAGAAGCTCCAGATGTGTAATTAATTTCCCCCACTGAGCAAAAGCTAATGCAGAAAATAGTAATAGCTAATATTTATGTGACACTCTTGTCTCTGTTCTGCATTTTCATGGTACTGTTCCAAATTCTTTATAAACAATAGTTAATTTAATCCTTGTAACAATGATTATTTTCTTGTTTCCTCTGACAGGAAATGAAAGCACACACACAAAAGAAGTTGAGTAATTTTTTCCAAGGTCCCACAGCTAGTAGGTAGCAAAGGACATGAAGTCAGGCAATCAAGTGTCAGAATCCACTCTCTTAACCACTGAACTATATTCTCTTTCCATTGTATGTGTGGTCACTTGTATTTTTACTATGTAGCAGGCACTGCAGTAAACATTATTTCATTTAACCTTTCTAATAAATTGGTGTGTGGTAAGAATAATTATACTCACTTTAAAAAACCTAATTCATATTATCAGTGCGATTCTAAAAGATACTGTATTAATGCGAACTGCTATAACAAAAATATCACAGACTGGGTGGTTTAAACACAGAAATGTATTTCTCATGGTTCTAGAGGCTGGAAAGTCCAAGCCAGCAGATTCAGAGGGTCCTATTCCTGGCTTGCAGACAGTTGCCTTTGCAGCTGTATCCTCACACGGCAGAGACGGCAGAGAGAGGAAGCTCTGGTGCCTCTTCCTTTTCTTTTTTTTTTGCTTTTTTTTTTTTTTTTTTTTTTTTTTTTTTTTTTTTTTTTTTTTGAGATGGATTCTCTCTCTGTCGCCCAGGCTGGAGTCCAGTGGTGCAATCTCGGCTCACTGCAACCTCTGCCTCCCAGGGTTCAAGTGATTCTCCTGCCTCAGCCTCCTGAGTAGATGAGAGTACAGATGTGTGCCACCACGTCCGGCTAATTTTTGTATTTTTTGTTGGTTTGTTTAGCAGAGACAGGGTTTCACCATGTTGCTCAGGCTGGTCTCAAACTCCTGACTTCATGATCTGCCCACCTGGGCCTCCCAAAGTGCTGGGATTACAGATGTGAGCCAACGCACCCGGCCCTCTTTATCTTCTTATAAGGGCATTAATTCTATCATGGTGGCTCAGTCCTTATGTCTTAATTTAAACCTAATTACCTCCCAAAGATCCTACCTCCTAATACCATCCCATTGGGGGTTACGGCTTCAAAATATGAATTTGGAAATGTTTGGAGAGGACACAAACATTCAGTTCACAACAGATATCAAGTCATTAGATGGAAGAAGTATGCTGCCTTGAAACAAGATCAATATAAAAATGAAGTACTTTAGGAAATCACTTTTTTCAGAAGAGCTGTTTTATCAGATTGCTACATTTCTCCGCAATTGCAGAAATTACACACAGGGGCACACACACACACAATATCAGAAAGCACACTGCCAAAAATCACATTATTGATTTAGACATTTCAATTGTCTGTATCACAGAGAACTAGAACATAGATATTGTCTAATTCAACAACCTGCTTTTTAAAGGGGAGCAAACAAACCGTGAGAGTTGAAGGGCCTACCCAAGACAGCTTCAACTACCTGAGGTGTATTGGATAACTTCAACACAGTTCTTAACCTCTTTAATCTTATTGTCTTCATCTGCAAAATCTCCAGGGATTGCTATGAGTGTTAAATTCGTTGCTGCATATGAAGCAGTTAGGATAATGCTTGGAATATGGTAAGTGGGTAATACACGTCTCTATTACTATTATCATTATTGTTATTGCTATTATCAATCTCATGATAAGTGGTAGACACAGCTCTTCAGTGTTCTTTTTATATTATCATCCTGAACTATTTTAGATGCACTTTTCTCACCAATTCCGGAATAACCAATGTTTATATTGTCATGAAACATTCTTTCAAATGAGCTCCTTTACTTGATCAAATCAGTTAGGAAGCTTTCAGTTGGGAAAATTATTTAAGAAAACACAGTTTCAGCCGGGCACGGTGGCTCACATCTGTAATCCCAGCAATTTGGGAGGCTGAGGCGGGCAGATCATGAGGTCAGGAGTTAGAGACCAGCCTGGCCAACATGATGAAAACCCATCTCTACTAAAGTACAAAAATTAGCCCGGTGTGATGGCATGCACCTGTAATCCCAGCTACTTGGGAGGCTGAGGCAGGAGAATTGCTTGAGCTTGGGAGGCGGAGGTGACAGTGAGCTGAGATTGGGCCATTGCACTCCAGCCTGGGCAATAGGGTGAGACTCCATCTAAAAAACAGAAAAAGAAGAAGCGGCATCTAGTTCCACTTATTATGAGGATCAAACTAAATAGCATATGTAAAAACATTTCATAAACTGCTATGCACCATTAAAGAAGATACTGGGATTCTCCTTTTTTTAATTGGACTGAATCCACAATAGAGTGAGGACAGTTGGGAAGAAATAGACACATGTCAGAAAAAGAATATGAGAGCCTGGCCCCTTTGTGTAATAAGGGACTGCGTGTGACTGCATCAGCATAATGCAGAAAACCTGAACCTAAGAAGATCACACATGAGACCAGCACTCCAGAGCTACAGCGTTCACTATGGAGGCACCACTCATGTGTGGCTGTTATGTCCAGACCGTTTATTCCCCGAAGAAGACCACCAGAGTCCAGAGTCAAAGCCAAGCGGCAAGGATCTTTACTGCAAGTTCGAACTTGGTCCCTCTGCTCCACAGCATACAAGAAGGCCCCGAACGATGCATGTGCTCGCTTTTTATAGCTCGATGTAAACAGGATATGTAAGGTTACAGAGAAACAAGGGAATTCTTTTGGTTACAGCATTACAATTGGTTAACATTTTAAGTTATACATTTAGCAGTTTTTTTATTGGTTCCCACGCTTTCAGTAAAACCACTCCACAAACGGTTGTGACCTTATCGGGGACTCTCCAGGTGGTGTTTTTTTGAAGTTGGGACAAATGGAGGAATGTTTGTACTGGGCCCAGGAAGTTGAGACAAATGGAGGAATGTTTGTACTGGGCCCAGGAAGTTGAGACAAATGGAGGAATGTTTGTACTGGGCCCAGGAAGTTGAGACAAATGGAGGAATGTTTGTACTGGGCCCAGGAAGTTGAGACAAATGGAGGAATGTTTGTACTGGGCCCAGGACTGAGATACATGGAGGAATGTGTTTGTACTGGGCCCAGGACTGAGATATATGTTTGATTTCTTACATGGCTACTCAATTAAAAATGAAACAAAACTACAAATTTGATTTCTCTGGTGTACTAGGCACATCACAAGTGGTGAGGAGGCACATGTGGCTAGTGGCTACCCTACTGGATATAAAAACATATCATTATTGCAGACAATTTATGGAAAGGAAAGGCTCCAGAAAAATGATGAAGGAAAGGGGATTTGAATTTTTTCCAAAATGCAAAATACTGTCTTAGTTCGTCCAAGCCACTATAACAAAAATACTATCATCCATGAAGTGGCTACAAACAATAGAAATTGATTTCTCACAGTTCTGGAGCCTGAGAGGTTTAAGATCAAAGCGCCCGCAAATTCAGTGTCTGGTGAAGGTTCATCTCCCATATATAGCACCTTTTCACGCCATCTTGACTTGGTGGAGTGGGCATATAAGTGCCCTAGGGCTCTTCTATAAGGACACAAATCCCATATATGTAAGGGCTTCACCCTCATGACAGAGTCAGCCACCAAAGTCCCCACCTACTAATACCATTACTTTGAGCATTAGACTTCAGCATATGAATTTTGTGGGGACGCATTCAGATCATAGCAAAGACAAACGAATTTAAAGAGGTTATTTTATTTTGCAGTGGATCATGACTTATGGCTTTATAGTTTCTGACATTTCTCAGTTTTGAAGAATTAGCTTATATTACTTCAGAAAAGTGTTCTGTTGTTACTGTTTTTAATGAGAAAGTACAACTTTCTTATTGGAACTTCATTCTCAGCACCTCTATTACTCAGTCATCATTGCTCATCTAGAAGAAACCTCTCCTGAATTAAGAAAAGGGAAAAGCTTTTAATTGATTGTTTACTTTTACTCATTATGTTATGTGCTCATTTAATGTGTGATCTCTGATTATATAAGTTTCAAGATAGAGTCTGGAATTAAAGTCAAATGACTGGAAAAAAATGGTATAAATCTAGATTAAAACAGCTATATAAAAATAAATTCATGTTATTTAATATACTCTTAACATTCCATATGCTGAAGGCTGATTTCTCTCCCATTACTCATCACATTTGAATGAATATGAGAAAATCAGAACATGTAGTTTCATTCTTTGACCTTTTCTTTACTGACATTGAGTTTCTTATTGACCAGAACCCAGAAGGGTAGCAAGTCACGTTGAGGAACATGACCACCCCAAGGTGACCTCACTGGGAGGGAAATTGAGGAATAGATGCCTTGAACTCTTCCCTCCCTTCAACCTCCTGGTGGGCTTCTCCCCATGGCCTAACATAACAGGATCAAGAGGGCATAGAAACGCTTTGTGTAGTCCATTCAGGTCTACTACTCAGGCAGAGGGCAAGGTGAGCAGGCTGGAGGGTAGGTCTAGAGGAGCTAAGAGAAAATGTCTGGCTCCGGTTAGAATAACCAAGAACAGCTTTCAGGAAGAAGTGAGATGAGAAGGCTAAATTGTGCACAGATTGGTACATGACACAAAAGATGGCACAAATTAAAATACAGAAATGTTTGCCAAAGTGGTACATAGAAGAAAATTAAAAAGCAGACTAATTTAGCTGACGCAGAAAAGTTCTAAAAATTAGTTCCAAAAGGTATGAAGAAGACAGGCTTAAGGAATAGGGGAATTTATTCATGTTTTTAATGGTTAAATTGATTCATATACTGCCCCTCATAAAGGGTACAGGAAAGGATCCTTTTAAAACAAATTTTAAAATCTGTTCTTAGGCTATCCCCACTGTAATCCCTACAATATAATTTCAAATTTCACATTTGAAATAGTATATAAGTTATTGAAATGAAAATGTGATATATATGTCCCCACTGAGAAAATACTAGAATAGAAAAATTTGTTGTTATATGAAAATATCATAAACAGAGACATTTCACCAAGATATACTTTTTACATCCATTATGGAATTCTAAAACTATTAGGATTTGATGGCAAGGAAAAGCCAAAAATGAACAAATGAACAAGGCTAGAGAAGCCTTGTGATATCCACAATCCTTTCTCTCACCACAAAGAAAAGATTGCCTGTTCTACTAGTTATCTATTGTTATGTAACAATTTACTCCGAAACTTTGCAGCTTAAAAGAATACACATTAATTATCTCATAGTTTCTGTATGTCAGAAATCCAGGCACAGGTACTGGGCCCTCTGATTCACTGTCTTTCACAAGGCTGCAAAGGGGCTGCAGTCTTATCTGAGGCCTCATCAGGGGAAGGATCCATGGCTACACTTTTTCAGTAGCTATTGGAAGCAGTTAGCTCCTCAGAAACTGTTGGACTCAGGGCCTCAGTTCCTCACTGGCTGTTCCACAGAAGCTGCCCTGAGCTCTTTGCCACGTGGCCCTCTTTAACATGGCAGCTAGGTTCATCATAGTGTGCAAGCCAAGAAAACAATAGCCTACTAGCAAGATGGAAGTCACAATCAGAAGTGACATCATCTCAGTGTTGCTGTATTCTATTGTATAAAAGCAGGTTATTTAAAGGCAGTGGATTACACAAAGCTGTGAGTATCAAGAAGTGAAGACCACTGGTAGATATCTTAGAGGCTGTCTACCACAGCTATGAAGAATAAAATCAAAAGACAAAGAATATTAGAGGGAAAAGCATATAGAAACACATGGATTCAAATACTTTCAGAACTACATTTTAAATGCTTTTCAATTCATTGCACCTTTTAAATATAAGCCACATATATTAAATTCAAACAATAGCTTAATAATAATGACATTTAGAGAAGCTAAAGGATTTCTCTCATTTCCTGAACTTATTCTCTAAAATAATACCTTCATACTACCCTCTGGGAACTATGTAAAATTTTATTTGTTTCACATCTCTGCAATAGAATGTGAGATTTATGAGAGTAGGAAGCATGTTGGTTTTGTTTACCACTTAATCCTCAGCTGCTATGCCTGGCACATTATATTTTCTCACTCTATGAATTTTTTGGACAAATAAATAAATTGAGCATATACATGAATTTCCTCCTAAGCCCAGAATTTTAATTCTCTCCAATCAATATTTAATCTAACATTTTCAGTCTGCCAACCATTATTCTTGATAGAGTAAATCTTCTACATTTTCTTGCTCTCATGCATTGTAGTAGATGAAACATGGTCACAATTTTTTTGCAACTACTCCCATTAAGAGGCAAAACATAACGTTCCGCTGCTTGAAGCTAGGCTGGTCTTTTGTTTGCTCTAACACGAAAGAATGAAAGTAATGTTGTATGACTTCTGTAATGAGCTGAAAGTGGTATTGTATGACTTCCATGCTTAGGCCTCAACACACATTGCAGCCTCTGCTCTTGCCTGCTTAGAATGCTTCCACCAGCCTGTGAAGAACCCTGGGATGAAAGGTAACCTGGAGACAGAGAGAAGACTAGCTGACCCAGCTATGTTAGCATTCAACTGAGGCTCCAGTCATGTAAGTGAAGCCATCTTGGAATATCCAGCCTCAGCCAACTCTCTAGATCAGCACTTTCCAACAGAATTGTCTGTAATGAGGGCAAAGGTCTATAACTACCCTATTCAATATGATAGCTACTAGCCACAGATGGCTATTGAGCACTGGAAATGTGACAAATAATGTGGCTAGAGAATGAAATTTTAAATTGCATTTAATTTTAATTTTTTTAAATATAAATAGTCAAATTGGACAGAGCTGGTCTAGATGGCTACAGTCACATGAGTAAACTCTCCTCCTCCCCCTCCCACCTGGTAAAACCAGCAAATCAGCTTAGTCCAGCCAAATTGTAGTCTTGTAAACAAATCAATGGCTGTTTCAAGCCACTGTGTTTTGGGGAAAGTTTTATGACCATTATAGAGGTCTGGGTACATTGAAACTATACCAACAGATCTTCGCATGGATGCAGATAAAAGAAAATATTGATACACTGCTGGTGGGAATGTAAATTAGTACAACCTCTATGGAAAAAAGTATGGGTATTTCTCACAGAACTAAAAGCAGAACAACCATTCAACTCTGCAATTCCACCACTAGCTATCCACCCAAAGGAAAAGAAATCATTATATCAAAAACGTACTAGCCTCTGTACGTTTGTCACTGTACTATTCATAATAGCAAAGTCATGGAACCAAGCTAAGTGTTCATCAATGGTTGACTGGATAATGAAAATGTGATACAGACACATGGAATACTACATAACCATGAAAAAGAATAAAATTATGTCTTTTGCAGCAACATGGATGGAGCTAGAGGCCATTGTTCTAAGTGAAATAACTCAGAAGAATCAAATACCACATGTTCTCACTTATAAGAGGGAGCTAAACAATAAGTACAAAAGAACAGATAGGGAAATAATAGACACTAGGGTCTCAAAAAGGGAAGGGTGGCAGGGGGGTGAGGTTTGAAATTCTACTTTTGGGGTACAATGTTAACTATTAGAATGACAGCCGCATGAGAAACCCAAACCTCACCATTATATATCCATGTAACAAACCTGCACGTATACCTTCTGAATCTACTAAAAAAAAAAAAACTTTTTGAAAGAAAGGAAAAAAGTTGGCTGGGCGTGGTGGCTCAAGCGTGTAATCCCAGCACTTTGGGAGGCCGAGACGGGTGGATCATGAGGTCAGGAGATCGAGACCATCCTGGCTAACACGGTGAAACCCCGTCTCTCCTAAAAAAAAAATACAAAAAATTAGCCGGGCGTGGTGGCGAGCGCCTGTAGTTCCAGCTACTCGGGAGGCTGAGGCAGGAGAATGGCGTGAACCCGGGAGGCGGAGCTTGCAGTGAGCGGAGGTGGCACCACTGCACTCCAGTCTGGGCGACAGAGCGAGACTCCGTCTAAAAAAAAAAAAAAAAAAAGAAAAGAAAGGAAAAAAGTTACACCATCAACACGAGTCAATAGACCTGTGTCTTTCTCATTCTTCCTGCTTTGCCTGGGTATCCTTAGAAGCTGCCATCTTGGGACCATGAGGCAAAAGACAGCTAGAAAATGGACCCAAAACTGAATACATGGAACTGAAAAAACAAGAGAAAGAAACCAGGTCCTAATCATGTTGTTTGACCTTTGGGTCAAGCCTCTTTTGAAGCCAGATTTACCTGTTCTCTTTAGCAATACGAGCTAATAATGTCTATATTTGCTTAAACCACCAAGCCAGGTTCGCTGTGCTTTGTAACTGAAAGAATCCAGTATAATTCATGTCCCACAGTCAGCTTTTTTGCAGATGTCCATTTAGCAACCTGAGCATCGATCTCAATATATCAACCCCTTGCTTCTTCAGTGAAAATGTCTGCATTTGCCTTTGTAGTATCCCATTGAGTGCTCTCAACCACCTGAGGACCCTGTTTTCTCCTATTATCATTTATATATATGGCAGTTATGTTCTTTTTATAGTTCAGTGTCTAAGAAGACAGTGTATTTCTGACTCTGATGTCAACTACAAAGAATAATTAGTTTAGTAAGATTAAAGTAGAAAAACAAGCAGGACTACAGTACAAATGTAATGAATTATTACTAACTTGCCTGCCCACTAACTATTCCTGATATCTTACCTTTCTCTCTTCAGCAAAGTCCTAAAAGGTAATAGATGTTAGAGAAACTAGAAGGTCAGAAGGGAAAGATTATGCTAGGAAGAGGTCTAAAATGGAAACACACATATAAGATTGATCACAGCCATGTAAAATAATAATAACAGGAAGATCTATGCGTTAATCATTTGTATAAAACTTCAGATTCCCAAAGATTGTAAAAGCAAAACTGTTTTTCTTATTTCCCCAAACATCTGGTTCAAAACACTTTGTTGCTTGTTGAACAGATATTTGTCATAAGTCACCATGAACAACATAAAGATGAATGAGAGTGATTCTTTCCCAAAAGGAAAATAAAAGGTACCAGGGAAGAAAGCTCTGTCTCTCCAGAAAGTCTGATGTAGAAAAGGGGAGTCTGTATCAGGGCTTTGGCTGAACACAAGATACTGTCATATTCCAACAGTAGATCCTGGTCAGGCTGCTTGCTACAACATGATGAACAAATATGTGAGCACTTTAAATCCAGAGAGCGAAATCTAAACCGGCATATGAATTGAGGAAAGATGGTGAGCAAGACAGTTTCTAGAAAGCTAAGCCAGGCACACAACATAGGCTGAATCAGCACTGTGCAATCAAACCGGCAATGAATAGAGGCAAGGCTAGTTGTTTTCAATCCTGACCACTGATTAGAACAGTGGTTCTCAAATTTGAGCGTGCATCTGAATCACACAGAGCGCTGGTTAGAAGGCAGACTGCTTGGCCACAACTTCTGAGTTTCCAATTCAGGAGGTCTGGAGTGGAGCCTGTAAATTTTCATTTCTTAAAATGTCCCCTGATGCTGTTGTCACTGGCCTGAGGATCTAATGCAGTGCTTTAAGAGCACTGGTTTAGAATAGCCTAAAGAATTGTCAGAAATCACAATGCTCAAGCAGAATGCCACACCAATTTTGTCAGAATCTCTTAACAAGGAGCAAAGACATCAGTATTTTTTAAATGTTCTATATGATTCCAGTGTTCAGATAAGGTTAACAACAACCGGTCTACATTTAAAGCAAAAATAATTATTTGTGTTTTCTAAACATGTAGATAGATCTAAAAAAAAAAAAAAAAAAAAAGCATAAATCTATCCTTTCATTTTGGTTTTAAAATTGTACTTTAATAATTTGTCATAAAACATGTGATATTTATGTGTGAGCATGTGTATCCATATGCATGTGTTCTTGTGTGTGTGGTATGTGTATGTGTGCACAAATGTATTTCAGTCAAGAGAGTATGTCAATTCGCATAAAGAATATGAGAAATATAACTCTCATTGGTTAAATGAATGACATTGTAGATATGTGGATTTGCTATAAATGTTATGCAAACAACTCCATACAAGTTTCTAGCCAGCTCAGCTGTCCACAGAGTCTAGAGCAGTGCTGTACACCTCACATTCATTCAATTCTGTGCCCCCCACTTAAGGAGGCTTCTATCACTTGATCCAATTAGAGGTCTGGCTAATACTGCTGTTAGAACACATATCGTCACATCAGAGCCAAATAAACTTTTTATGCATCATTGAAACAAGTTACTGGTCAGCATGCTCCATAGAAAGCCAGAATTATGATATTTTTCTTTTCAGGATTTGAATTTATTCAACTTTTTTGAGATACAGTTGAAGTTCACAAAGCTTCACGTTTGAAGTAAACAATTTGATTCATTTTGACATAGATATACCCCTTCTCACCCATCATGATAATGGAGATAAACATTTCCATTAGTGCCAAAAATCTCTTGTGGCTCCTTTTAATCCATCCCTCTTCCCACCCCTAACCTCATTCACTGATTTTCTTTCTGTTACTACAGAAATTTAATTTGTGTTTTTTGTTCTTTTAAATAAATGGAACCACACAGTACATACTACTTTTTGCCTACATTCTTTCATTCATTTTAATAATTTTGATTCCTTGGTATTGATGCATGTATCAATAGTCTATTCTTTTATTACACTAAATAATATTGAACGTAACATCATTTGTTATCTATTCACCTGTTCGTGAACATTTGGGTTGTTTCCAGTTTGGGGTTATTATAAATAAACCTTCTATAGACAGTCATGGAAAGCCTTAGTGTGTACATGTGACTTCATTTGCCTTGAGTAAATATCTGGGACCAAAAAGTCTGAGTTGTATGGTAGGGATGTGTTTGACTTTGTAAGAAATGGTCAAACTGTTTTCACAGTGATTGTCCCACTTTACATTCCCACTAGCAGTGTATGAGTTCAGTTCTCCACATCCACCCCAACATTTGGAATGATCATTTATGCTTTATTTTAGCAATACTAATGATAACTTATTATAGTATTAAGTTGCCTTGCTCTGATGATGAATGGAATTGAGTCTCTTTTCATATGCTTATTGATCATTCACATATTTCCTTTTGGCAAGTGCCTGTTCAAATATTTTGCCCATTTCTCTTATTGGGTTGTCATTATTAAGTCGTGAGTATTCTTCATATAGTCTGGATATAAGTCCTTTGATATATATAGCTTACCTTATCATTTTCGTTATGGTGTATTTCAAAAGGCAGAAGTTCTTTTTTAAAAAATTTTGATGAAATCAACTCTATCATTTATTTTATACCTCATACATTTAATGTTACAAGAAACCTTTGCTGATCCCAAGACTACAAAGATATTCTATCTGCTTTCTTCTAGAAGTTTCATAATTTTAGCTCTTTCATTTAGGTTTATGACCCCTTTTTAGTTAATTTTTGTATATTGTGCATTAAGTGACACCATTCATTTTTTCCAGATGGCCCTAGATTAATAACCCTGGTTCTGTCATTTACTGTAAACCATAGGCAATGTTTATAATACCCGTAAACATTGCCTCAATGTTTCTGGGCCTCTTTCATTAACAATACAATGTAAGATTGCTGAAAGGATTAAGATTAATTTTTATTAGTATTAGGCACACATTAGGCCCTGGATAACATTGCAGATATTGTGATTAACGCATTAAAAAAGAGACTGCCCTGCGAGAAGAATGGAAAAGATGACTGAAAGTGTGAAAGTTAAATTATGTACAGATGGAAAGTAGAAAGAGGGCTCTTATTCCTGAAAACAGGTACATTACTAAGGTGTTTAACACCAACTCCCAGGTGTGCTGAGCTGTTGTGTAAGCCCAGAAGATACATAGAAGAAAATTGATCTCTTCATTGGTTCAAATTCACTTCAATTCAGCCCTTCAGTGTTTAGAATGAGAGTTTCCAGTGGCTGGTAAAATTCATAGCTTAACTATGAATCCTGTAGAATGCTCAAATTTTATGGCCTAAGATTTTAGAATGCATCATAGGAACTCTTTGTTGGTATACATATTTATAGTGTGTTATTACTTTGAAAGTAATGTAATTAAACAGATGTTTTTGCATTACTGAGAATAAAGGGATCTTAAGAACTCTTGAAAAATGAAATCCAGTCCATATATTCCCCCAGTAAAATGTCCATTGTTCAATCCCATAAGCATTTCACTCAAAAGGGATTCCATCCTCTCTGCACTAACCAACAGAACAAGCTTCTTCCTAGTGTGGCTCCCAAATCTCCTGAGATTTGCACAAAGGTTTTGACTGGAACTCCTAGAGTCTCTGTATAAGGGACATGTTTTACATCCCTCAAGACACTCCCTAATATCCAACATTTAAAATGGAGACCTTCTTTTTACAGCTGGGGCAACTTTACTCTTTAGCTACCAGCCTGTCATTTACCTCCAGTGACCATCATTTCCCAGACAGAAGTCCAGATAAGTCTGGGTGGAGAGACTGTACTCATGTTCTATTTGAGACCCTAACCAACCACGACCAGAAAAAAAATAAACCTTCAAAATTAACAACATAATTAAACTTTTCTGTAACACATAGAAGTACAAGATTATGGAAGAAGTCAGAATTTGTCCAGCAAAAGACCACCAGGAACACACAGTTGCCTCTATTGCTCACTACAAAAGGAGACACAGCATGGGAAGCCATGAGGCATCTTACTAAGAGGGTTTTAGAAAGTACCCACTATTGGATTTGGGCTTGTATTAAATGATTTGGGGGAGATTTCAAAAAAGTGGAGTTTTCCTCTGTATTTGGATGTTGTCAAGAACAGGGGTCAATTCTCTGATTGGAGTAAATCTTATCTGTAAGATGAGAGGAGTAAATCAAGGCGAAAGCGACACTTGGTACTAAATTAATAGTCATTTAGGTCAGCCAGGATAGGGGAGTGTGTACCATTGTTGTGTTTGGATGATATTCATGTTTTTGTTGTGCATTCAGTCATGATTCCGGAATGTTCTTGTCTTTGTCTTGTTCCGTCATGGTACAGAGTGGCTGCGTCTGGGTTGATGCTCTGTGAAACTGTTTATATTCAAGAAGGGAACACCACAGTTTAGCTGTGAGCTCCATGGCAGCTCCTAGCAACACTAAAGTCTGGCTGATAGTACAAAGTTGGTTCCTAACTGTCATTATCAGTTGTAAAGAAGCATAAGTCAGGGAATATAACCTAATCTAGCAGAACACGGATGGCTTCCCTGAGGAACTGACATTTATTATTATTATTAATTTTTTTTTTTTTTTTTTGAGACAGAGTCTCGCTCTGTCGCCCAGGCTGGAGTGCAGTGGCCGGATCTCAGCTCACTGCAAGCTCCGCCTCCCGGGTTCATGCCATTCTCCTGCCTCAGCCTCCTGAGTAGCTGGGACTACAGGCGCCCGCCACCGCGCCCGGCTAATTTTTTGTATTTTAGTAGAGACGGGGTTTCACTGTGGTCTCGATCTCCTGGCCTTGTGATCCGCCCGCCTCGGCCTCCCAAAGTGCTGGGATTACAGGCGTGAGCCACTGCGCCCGGCGGAACTGACATTTAAACTAAGACTTTAAAGTTTAAAAAGTCTTCTGTTGCCACAGTCTCAAGGGTTCATTTAGCCTTTTCCTATGTTTTCTTCCGTTTATCAACACAATTTTTTCTTGTAAATGAATTATACCTAAAAAGCATGAGTCAAATCTGGCTTCTCACAACATTCCCAGCCTATTCTAAATGTGAGAACATTCCCTGACTCTGGAGTTTTACGTGAACAAAATCTGTTAATAGTTCTTGTGAGAAGCTTCTAATCAAAATTCTAGTTCAATACATAAGGGGCATTTAATGTTAAATGATGCAAATTTTAAAATGGAGCCAAAAATGTCTCAAGACATCACAAGATTCTTGAACAAGAAATAAAATAGGGGCCGGGGGCGGTGGCTCAAGCCTGTAATCCCAGCACTTTGGGAAGCCCAGACGAGCGGATCACGAGGTCAGGAGATCGAGACCATCCTGGCTAAAAAATACAAAAAACTAGCCGGGCGAAGTGGCGGGCGCCTGTAGTCCCAGCTACTCGGGAGGCTGAGGCAGGAGAATGGCGTAAACCTGGGAGGCAGAGCTTGCAGTGAGCTGAGATCCGGCCATTGCACTCCAGCCTGGGCGACAGAGCCAGACTCCGTCTCGAACGAACGAACGAACGAAAGAAAGAGAAAGAAAGAAAGAAAGAAAGAAAGAAAGAAAGAAAGAAAATAATGTAATATTTCTATCAAAGTCCATATTCCTAATATAGAGTGGAATATTTCAAAATCAGAGAGATAAGTTTGGTACCTAAAGAAAAGGAGAGAAAATAAAATATATCCTTTTTCTCTCTTGTTTCAAAGCTTGATGGTATAAATGAGAAACAGAAGTTTATTCCAATGCAGAAATAATGAACTCTCTTGTAAAACTCAGTTGATTAAAGCCTTTAAATTTCATGGAATTCCAGATCTTCAGAAGGTCTTAGGAGATTAGGGAAGGGTAAAGCCTTGGGTCAATGGGCTGAAACTCCCTCCTGCTGTCATGCTGAACAGTTGATTATTTAAATAAGATCCATCCATTATCTGGCAAAACAGAAGCATCTTTCTAAGAATTGGCTGTGCATCCCTACTGGGAAGGGTGTGCACTGATCTTAAATCCAGACAGCCCTTGAGGTGGAAACTGGAAGATTGTGCACTTAGTAACCACACAATTTCTTACTACCTATGACTTGGGAATTTGAATTTAAACATTTAGTGCTGAGAGTAAACCATGATAATAGTAAAACATGCTAGATGTGTTATATTTTCTCATCATAAAGATATAATGTGTTAGTATACATCCCAGTCATTTTGTTATTTTAGTTATTAGTTAGCATTCAATTGCAAAAGTACCTATTAAAGGTCCCCATCTTTGTCAAGCTTTGTGCTGGGTGCTTTCACATCACTACCACGCAACAATGTGGTAGAATTAGTATTAATATCAGTGGTTCCATACTCTTCTACATGACATTTAATAAAGCAAAGTTCTGCTGTTGGTAAAAAGTCCAGCAGATGAGATAGGACAGGAATCTCATCTTTGACCAAGAAATCAACTTGAAAGTATAGATTCAGTATAGATTACTACAGATTCAGAAATATTGCAAATCAATTTAAGATTCAAGCATGTAAGTCCACACAGTAGGTCTCTTTTATAGATATGGGTCTGAATACAGTTCGCATGCAAATCAATTTTATACACACTCATAAAAATGGCTGTCTAATTACAGGGTACCGACTCCAGTGCACAACATCTAAGAACTAGCATAAGAATGCAGGGGCTAATTACTCTCCAGGATATGAAAAGGCTCGGAGGGCCTGGCAATCTAATTCCTTCCCAGGAAAATACGCAGTAGTGGGTGTCTAGAAGCTAAAACACTCTTAGATTTCACATTTCTTTTATACTGCTAAATATTTGCCAATTTATCTTTTATAATTAGATGTATTTCAAAAGCTTATAAATTCTAGTAATTAAAAATGATACAAGCCAGTTGAAAAAAACTCAGCAGCAGAAGGGCAGGAGAAATCAGCTAACAAGAACACCATGCTGGGTCAGGACCCTCTGAAGTTTCTATTTTCTTTCTTCCACTGATTTATTTTTGTGTATTTTTAAGTGAATGGGTTCAATATTTCTAGTTTTATGAGTAATTATTTATGTTTAAAAAAGAAAACATATAGGCATTCATTTTGGCTATTTTATTGCGATGCATAGCTAATGATACGTCATTTATCATTAGCTGTTATCTGACGTACCAAACATAAACAAACAGTGAGGCAGGCTCAAGGCTCTCACCCATTCTGGAAAATAGAGGAACACGACGATAACCTGCAAAAGGAATTGTATCTAATTAGACCAATAACCAATTAATCAGTGGTGGCCCCAACAGCCTTGCTGAGAAACAGGAGCTCTTTACTAAGCATACATTAAAAACCATGACTATAGAGTTATATTCCCATCTGGTATATTAATCTTCCACAAAAATTAAATATTTGCATTTTCTATTCTGACTTCCTAACTGCCCAACACTGAGCACACAACTCATACTTCTCCTTCTGCAAAGTGCAGCATGATCCAAAATTAGCCACCACCCTTCTGCTTCAGGAAGACCCTGTTTCCTAGGCACATCTCAGATGCTGTTAGAAAAGTAAGCATATTGAGACGAGGTAATTGGGAGCACAGTGTAAATCACCCTGGAAAGGTGACTCTGCAACATAAAGGCAGTCAGCCCTGAAAAGGGGTCAGGAAAGGATAGTCTCAGGCTCCCAATCTCTTCTCCTCAGGCAGGAAGAATGAGTCACTGCTTCTCCCTTCTGGTTGCCACCCATCATCATTTCTTTATGGTAGTCATGACTACCCTTCACTGAAACAGAAGAACTATGATGCATGTAAAGAAATGCTTATACATGCCAAGTTTGTCTAATTAGCCTTCCTGTCAGTCCCACACTCCCACCCCACCTTCCACATGAGAACACATTTTTATAATTCCACAGAGAATAAATATGTGTCAATACATAAAATTTCCTTTACATCCTACTTTATGATAGAGCTATTTGGTATGTCCAAATGTGTCTTTGATATACACAAGTTATATTTAAATGCTGGTACAATCATCTAACTTTTAGGGACATTACCTTTGTTCATGCACAGAAGTGGCAAAGTATATTGCCCGAGAAATTCATTTCCTGCTATTAAACCTTGACTTTCAACAACAAAACGTATCAATGCCAATTCTGGGACATGAATAATAAATGTGAATGTTTCATTCCATCTTGGACTAAAAGCTGAAATATGAAAAAAGAAGATACAAAGAATAATAGATACCATATCTAGGAAAAAATAGATAACACTTGTTCTCCAAACTTTTTCTTTTCAATCCTTTAACAATAGTAATATCTTATGTTTGGAGCACATAGGTTTTTAACATACTTAGTGTGAGAGGAATAATAACCAGACAATACTGAGTGTTCACTATTGCTGGGCAATGTTCTAAGAATGGATCAACTCAATTAATCCTGATAACCACCCCATCCTGATGGGATGGGAAAACTGAGCCACAAAGATATTACCTTATTTCCTAAAAGTTTCACATATGTGGCCATTAAGTGGCAGATCAGGAATTCAAAAACAGGGAGTCTGACTTCAGAGCAAAAGCTTTTAATCATTATGCAATATGACTGATGTACTTAGGCAATTCTTTAGCAAATAAATTGAGAAATGAAGAAAATTAAGTAACATCATTTTTCTGTACTAACTCCTTGATATGGTTAAGCTTTGTGCCCTCACCCAAATCTCATCTTGAATTGTAATCCCCAGGCGTTTAGGAAGACATCTGGTGACTATGATTGAATTATAGGGGCGGTTTCTCCCATGCTGTTCTCATGATAGAGAGTGAGTACTCATGAGATCTGATGGTTTCATAAGGCAGTATTCCCCACTCTTGCTAGCAATCTCCTGCTGCCCCATGAAAAGATCCAAATTTGTTTCCCCTTCACCTTCCGCCATGATTGTAAGTTTCCTGAGGCCTCCTCAGCCATGGGGAACCGTGAGTCAATTAAACCTCTTTCCTTTGTAAGTTATCCAGTCTCCGGTAGTATCTTTAGAGCAATGTGAAAATGGACTAATACAGTCAGTCTTATTATGGGAAGAGTTCCATATATAGTTGTTAGACTGAAAGCTAGGTAACAAACTAAAGCCAACTCTTGATCCTTCTTCAGACTAAGTGCTCCTTTCAAAGTCCAAAGTTGATGAATTTCAATCTCTAGGAAAATAAATCATCCCAAACAACCAATTTCTTACCAAGCAAGAAATCCACCTTGTGTCACAGTATGACCCAAATCATCCAAAAAGTAAAGCGTAATTTAACAGAATCAAGAAATTCACGTTCAAATTAAATAGAAATTCTACTTAATAAAGACTCAAAGGTTTGGAGAAGAATTATGTGTATTATTTTTCATTTACAAAGGCAATGCTACACTTGCTATGACAATAGCTTTTGTTCTTTGACTTGCATTTCCAGAAGCATTGATGAATTTCTAATTATACTATATCTATATTTTCTGTGGTCACAAGAGCACGTTTACCACATAGCAACCCAGGGTGCAGCCTATACCCACCGAAATAGTAAACAAATTGGCTCATGATGGAATAATGATCACATTACCTTGACCTAAGAAAAGAAATAATTTCTCTTCTTAGGGGTACAGAGGCAAGTTTAGAGTCAATTCTTTATAGACACTGCAAAACATCTCACAGAAGTGTTTATACTGATTTCTTCTTCCTCCAATCCTACTTCATTACACATGTGCCTCTGCCTCCCTTCCATCCTCCTCCTGTATCTATCTCTGTCACACATACATGCACATACACACACACACACATACACAATAATATGGATTAATTATAAGAGAATGCCCTCACTTTTAGTTGTCAACATAAGAAAAAAGTAAACCAGGATACCGAATTTGATAGTGATGAAAATAGTTCTCCCAGACATGACCAAAACTGAAGAATTACTTCCACATTTTATCCAAATGTTATCCTTTTCCTCCCAGACTCTCATGTCTAGCTAAATCGTCTTAAAATTCTTCTTGTCCAGCCATCTGGACGTTGACTTCTGCACAGTATTTCTCACTTACACCCCCCATTCCTTCCCTACTGCCATAGCCTCCTTTGCACCATGACTTTTATATCCTCTAACCACTGAAATTTTATCCTGACTCTACTTTGTATTTCTCATTTCCCTCTCATATACTTCTTCTCAAATCTGCAGGAAAAAAACCTAACACTCAACTCTGTTATAGCCCTATTTAAAAGTCTGAATTTTATCCATTTTCTAGAAAAAAGAAAGTTCCTGACACCTTAGCAAGGCTTTTGAAATTTTCCATGACCATCCCTAAATAACTTTCTCATTTTCTCTCTCACTAATCTTTCTTAAGCACCCTATATTCCACCCATCGTGAGTTTCTTGGCTTTTCTCTAGCATGTTTAAATTGTGTTTTCTTCATATTTTAGGACTCATGTGTTCTGTCTCTGGTATGTTTAAATTGTATTTTCTTCATATTTTAGGACTTATATTATGGCTTCTGCCTTAAATGTCCTTTTCCCCAAACTCTAAAAAATTCTACTCATTCTCCAAGAACCATCTCCAGAAGTGCCCCCTTCCAGTACAAATCTTTGTACTCTCCTTGAAGCACTAATGACTCTAAATCATAATTATTTTACTTACAGCTCATCTTTCACACTGAACTATAAACTATCTATAGAATAGTTAATTGGTCCATATATAAGAATTCATTTAATAAACAGATTTCGTCTTTTACTACTTAGCACAAGGCTTTTAGCATAGCAGAGGCTTAGTAATGTTTGATGAACCAAATTGAATTTCTGAAAGGCCATTCCCGTAAAATCCAAGGATGTAATACAAATTCTAGAATCATAGTATTATAAGGGGTGCATTGAATAAATTAAGTTTCTAAGCATTTTGTGATGAAGATTCAAGTAGAGGATGGAGGGAACAAGAGATAGATTATTATAAGCTTCATGACATCAGCAGTTACTATCTCTGGACACAGCCATAGCAATGTGCCTTCAACTCTAAAGAGTGTCAAATGAGGCAGGAAGTCATCATCAATATCCGTTCCCATTGATAACACAGGATAAGGCAATAAAATCTTCCCAAATCTTTTTCCATGATTTTCGCTCTAGAAGCCACACTGGAAGTATTCAGGGGAGTGCCGAGGAGGCAGACTATGGGCATTGTTAGAAATTATTATCCAAGAAGAAAAAGAAAAAGAAAACTGTGCCTGCTCCTCTGTCAGTACCATTTGGCCTGAAGCATATTTCTAGACTCTGGAATGAAGTCCACTTTGCTTTGAGAATATCCCTTGAAGAAGATTCCAGACTCAAGAATCAGTTCCAATGTCTCCTTCAAGGTGACCCTGACCAGGGGTCAATCCCAGGAACCCATCCTTTTCTAATTTCCTTAGTCATTTCAACCTCAGAGAAGAAATGGCAATGCCAGTACTATACTGTGTAAGATGTCATAGCATGCCAGAATGATGAAAATCTTACCAAAGTTATTTCCTTTCATTCTTCACTTCCCTTGTGGCAAAAATGACTGAATTATCCAAATATTCTATCAGTAGGTTTCTACGGCATCCGTAGCCTGATTCAGAAGCCATAGACTTTTAATCTAAAATAATTCAAATAATTCATTATAAAAATATATAATATGCTGTGTCAAAAATCACAAATTTTTGATTTAACACAAAGGCTAGAAGCTAAGTAGATCTGAGGCTGTCAAAATGCCTTCTTAGTTCAGTGACATGAGGGAAAACAAAAAGGAGGTAAATTTTTTTAAGCAATAATTTTTCAGGTCAGATACATTTCTGTATTCATAATTTGAAAATACAGCTAAACAACCTAATCATTATAAAAGTGCTTTTGCTGCATATAACATTTTGCTAATTTTGGACATAATGGAAAACCCTTGTCTTATGAATAATAGATATGTATAAAAACTCTATCAACATATAATTTGTAAGCTTTCCAACAAGAAGGCTAATGGAAGTTCAATACAGTATATTAGGAGCTCACCATTTTTTTTAATTACACGAGTCTGCTGCTTCATTTGATCATTTGGAACACCAAAAACTTCTATAATTACTAATGTATCACCTTTGTTAGATGATGAATGAGTAAGAGGCAACTGGATACCACTGATGAGCTGCACAAATATATATGAATATAAGAATTTAGCAAGATATTAAGTTGCATCACCATTTATTTCAAAATTGAATTATGTATTACAAAAAGTTGAAGGACCCTAAGTCAGTTCCCACAAAGATTGAAAGTGGAATATGATACAAATTTTAAAATTTAAGTCTTTTATCCTCAGTTATCAGTAGATAAACACCAAGAATATGTACAAAATTATAGTGAAGTCCACAATGTCCACAATTTTCAATTTATTAACATATTTTTGTTTTAAAATCATTTGTTATGATCATATTTTAGGGAATTCAGGTTGAGTTACTCTGATAACATGTACTATTTTGAATTCATATATATATATATATATATATGCTGGAAAAATTAAAAGTTATATAAATATTACTTT
>NW_016809129.1:3285105-3291302 GCF_001698545.2 Rhinopithecus bieti | reverse complement strand
CTATATAAATATTACTTTTAAAAAATGTACCATTTAACTTCCCATGATAGCATTTTCTGAGTTTGACAAAATCAATTATTTCATACGTATATTAGGGACTGGGTATCAAAAAAATCTTAACAAAGTAATTAATAATAATTGTATTTAAACTTTTATTTGCCAAGCTAATTGTTGAAGCAAAAAGTTGTTATAATCTAAGGAACAAAATGAGCACACAAGAAAACTATATTTGAAATGAACTAACTTAGGCTAAGAGATAGAAGATGTAAGTCTAAAATGCAGTTATAAAACTGAGGCATAATTCCAATTTCTGAAGGTTACATAAAGAGAAACAAATATATAATTAAGTTTGATTATAAAGAAATAAAGGAAAGAAAAGAGGGAAGGTAGGATGGAGAGAAGGAGGAGAAGAGAAAAGAAAGGAAAAGAAAAACCACTAATGTGTAATTTTCCCTTATAAAGGAATAAAGGAAGGAAAAGAGGAAGGAAGGAGGGAGAGAAGGAGGAGAAGAGAAAAGAAAGGAAAAGAAAAACCACTAATGTGTAACTTTTCCTAATTCCACAGATTATGGCATTAGCTAGAAGCCAGTATGCCTGTGCAACTGTTTAGCAATCAGTGTGGAACGGGCATCAGCATAATTAGACACCAAAGTAATTAGAAAGAACAATGGCCATAAACATATAGTACACTGGTCCCAATACCACTACAGATCTGCTAAATATCATTCTGCAGGTAACAGACCCTTCCCAAAATGGAGTAGGTTCAGCTCGGTGTACCTCATTCCAGAAAGAAAAAAAAAATTATCTAAATTTGAAAAACATAATTGAATATGAGAACTGAATGAGAATTTAGGGCAAGCTTGTCCAACCTGCGGGCCTCATGTGGCCCATGGTGGCTTTGAATGTGGCCCAACGCAAATTTGTAAACTTTCTTAAAACATTATAAGTTTTTTTTTTTACATTTTTTAAAGCTCATCAGCTATCGTTAGTGTTAGTGTATTTTATGTGTGGCCCAAGATAATTCCTCTTCCTCCAACGTGGCCCAGGGAAGCCGAAAGATTGGACACCCCTGGTTTAGGGAGTATTGATCAAATAATTTATAAACAAATTTACAAATTTGTTTGTACAGGAGCCAGTGCGGAGGAAGGAATGTCAAACAAAAAGCCTTCAATGGTCAACTCTGTTGTTATCCATTGGCCTTACCCATAAGATTTTGGATTTAGAGAGCAATCTTGTAGTTTTTATAAACTTGAAAATAACTGGCCTAAACCAAAACTCTCAGATTGCATATGACAAAGAGTAAAGCAGAAACGTCAAATGTCTTCACCAACAACTTAAGAAAACTTATAATAAAACTAGGCCCTCTGATTCCCGAATCATGCCCTCTACGATCTGAGCAAGCCATAATCACAAAACTCCCCAGAGTGGTAGAGGCAACAGAGAAAGACCTACATGGCCATGGCAGCAGCTTCCTGGAGAATCATTAACTCTCCATGCCACTTAAACCTCAACAAGAGACTCCTCAGAATACAAACATGGCATTTGTGAGCATTTGTGCACACTAGCTCCCTTCCGCCTTCACTTTCTCAATGAAAGAGCACCTATGTTCTCTTTACTATTCTTAACCGGAAAAATAATGTATTTGTTGAATGAACCTAGATATATTGAAAATATACTTTGTATTAGGCACAAATAAGAATGGAACAAAACACATCTCTTTTTGGTTTTGGTGGTGGTTGTTGTTGTTTTGAGACGAACTTTGGCTCTTGCTACCCAAACTGTAGTGCAATGGTGTGACCTTGGCTCACTGCAACCTCTGCTTCCTGGGCTCAAGCAGTTCTCTTGCCTCAGCCTCCTGAGTAGCTGGGATTACAGTTGGATGCCACCACACCCGGCTAACTTTTTGTATTTTTAGTAGAAACGGGGTTTCACCATGTTAGCCAGGCTGGTCTTGAACTCCTAATTCAGGTGATTCACCCACCTCAGCCTTCCAAAGTGCTGGGATTACAGACTTGAGCCACCACACCAGGCCCACATCTCTAATCCTTAAGGAATCCTCAGACGAATGGAGAAGACAAGTAACAAGTAAATAAACAATTATAAAACCTTATGATAGATGCCATAATGCATGCATGCAGAGGGTGTTACGGAAAACAGCAAAGCTACGAAAAGAAGCACAGCTAACCTAGCCTAGGAAAATGCTTTCAAAAAGACATGATTCCTAAGTCTTGAAAAGTGAGTCAAAATGCAATAGGCAGGTAAGGCTGAAAGAATGTTCTAGTTACTGGAAGAGCATACGCAATTCGTGGAGGTGAGTCATGGTTCGAGAAGGATCCTAGTTCCATATGGTTGTAGAACAGGGTGAAAGGCTAGAAGTGGTGAGAGATAGGACTATGCAAGTAGGCCAAGGCCTACCCAAGAAAGTAGTCAAGAGACACAAATAAATATTACGTATGCATGATAACATTAGCACTGTAGCAAAATCTCTCTGGTCAACTTGTGGAGAATAGATATGGAGGACTGAGACAGGCTACCTGAAACCATCAGGAAGCCAAAGAAATAGACCTGATGACAGGTAGTAAATTCCTGATACAGGACAGCATCAAAGTAGGTCAGATCAAGAGAATGGAGAGGGAAAACATTTAGGAATAGAATCAGCAGAATTTAAAGTTGGTCTGGATGTGGGACATGAAGGAGATGTGGAAGATGAGAATGACTCCCAATTTTCTTGTCTGAGCAGAGTGGAAGAATGGGGTCATTTGTTGACATTTAAATAAGAGTAGAAGTAGATTTGATTAGGAAGGGATGTTCAAGCTTTTAATATTTTAAGTTTGACAGAATGGTGATTAAGGAGGTAAGGATGCTCAGTAAGCTAAAATATGCTTTCAGATTCTCAAAATGAGGTCCAATTAAAGACTTGAGCATTGTTAGTGGTGAGACTGTGAATGTTTATGTAACAGAACCCAAGGAGAATAGTTTGAGACAAGGTTTAAGGAAAGACTTTAGCTAACACAAATATCTTAAGGGAAAGCAGAGAAAGAGGAAGCCACAAATAAAAATGACAATCACTTGGAAGGCAGGGGGTAAAAGGAGAATCCAGTCCCAGAGCACACAAAAGCGATGTGTGTAGAAATGGAAGGGATCTTCAAAGTGGCTGATTTGCCATTTCTTTTTACCACATCAACTACAAAAAGGATGCCAACATTATAATAGCATTGTAAAGTGAAGTCAGTGGTTAATACTATGCCAGACCTTGAAGGAGTATTAACAATCCAGTGTTGTAGGCAGTTGCTGCCTATCCACTAAATGCTTCTACATCAGAGTCACAAATTCCTTAACAGACAATGCAAAAGTCAGCTACATACTTCACAGGCACTGTTTCCTGCAAAGGTCAGGATCTTTCTAGTCCTGTTCATCTTTGCTATACGTTCCACATTAATTCTGGAAAAAGCTCTCAATCCTCCCCTTCTCAGCTGAGATAAAGTGGCTAGGGCCTGAAGTAGACGTGGAGCACAGTTTCCCAAATCCTGTGGTATTACGACGGTGGAAAAAGGAGCTGAGCTAGGAAGAGTCGCAGGAGAAGCACATGCTGGAGGCCCCAGCGTTTCCTGCACTCTAACAGCCAGGTAATGGGGAGCAGGGGAGCGCCCAGCAGCTGGCAGAGCTTCACTAAGTAATGACGTGCTGGCCAGGGACAGAAACATAAGTACTTACAAAATTCCTGTAGGATCTGAGATGATTTATACAGTTCTGGGAGTAACTAGTTAAATGGAAAGAGAGACCAATGAAACCGTACCCACTCTATTGATTTGCAAACAACAAGTATAGTTATAGCCTAAAACAGAATTGCTCATAAGTAAGTGGAGAGAAAAAGCAACTAGAGGTTTTCAAAAGATTTGGTGACATTTTAAAAGAAAATAAACATAGCACTTAGGTTAGAGAGGAATAAGAAAGACGTTTGGAAAAGTCTTTACTAATGGAAACAAATCTTAGACAACTGCTTTTATGCTCCATAAGGTTTTACAGGATGTAATAAAATAAAAGATAAAATAAGAAGACAAGAGTCTGGAGGAAGGGCACTAGGTGGGATACAAACAGAAATTAAAAGGAAGCAATATGAGGTCAACCGCAATGGGGCAGGAGGACTAACAACGCAGGATACAAAAAATCATTTCTACATTAAAATCAGTAAAGAACAAAATCAAATGCAGACTTTGAATCATCAACATAAAGAAAAAATGTTAAAAGCTCCCAACATGCAGAGGAAAAGGGAGTATGTTAAAGTTCACACAAATTAATAGACACAGAAGACGGATACTAGAGAAAGACATATGGGTAATTTTTCTTTTTAAGTAATCAAATGATATTCACAGGCATATGGGGTGGGAGGAAATCCTGACCTACAAAAGCCTAATCGTGGAGACTGAGGAAAAGACAAGGGCTCCTAAAATTTCCAGGTAAAAGTCATCAAAGGCAAGAAAAAGTAACATGCCCACAAGGTAATTAGTGGGCCGAACTGAGACCTGTATCTCACAATATTAAATGCCTAAATACAATGAAATCATCTAAGTAGAACTTGGAGAGGAGAAGGTTTTATCCTCAATATGTCTATTCACAGGCAGATAATCATTCACGTAAAATTGAAACAGGAAGACATTTTTCAGGTATAGAAGGATACTGAAATACTACCCACATATAGTACCTAAAAAGATTAACAGAAATATAAAAGAAATTAAAGCAAATCAGTGGAATTCAAAATACTAATGTACACTATCTAGTTTATATAATAACCAAAAAATATAAAAGAAAAGTTATTAATCTTACCCTTATTGTAAGTGTAATTGGCATACTCTCTTTTATGTTACTTGGGTTAAAGTATGATTCACTCTCTCTTAAGAAATGTGGTTTCAAAATATATCCAGAACCACCATTATCCAAAAATTTCCCATTTTGCAGATCCATAGGCAGACCAGGGGTCTGGAAATTTAAAGCCACTGTAAGAAAGAAGTTTTGACATTGTCAGGTAATAGAGAATACAAATAAAGGAACACAAACCATTTACTGAAATCTAATCACGGATTCTATATCCCCAAATGTTCTATGAGCAAGCGTCATTAGCCTAATAATTCATGATTTTTAAAACTCTTTCTCCTGCCATGTCTATATTAAGGTATATTGATGAGTTCCAAAGTTTAATCTGTAAGTAAATTACTACACAGCTTTGAGTAAAGAAATCAAAATGGTATCCAGTATAGATTATAGAATAACAATGTTCATGTCAGGTAACACTTAAGAAATATCAGAACAAAGAGTATCAGTGCATTAAATGCAAGAGGTAAAGACACCAACTATGTCACACATTTTCAAGTCTATGAGATGCTGTTGTCACTTGAGGAGAAAGTGAGAAACAGGCAAAGCAATAATTGTCGTTAAAATATGGAAGCACCTCGACATAGGCTGGTAAATAGCCACCGTAGCGAGTGCCACACTCTGCCCTCCACCCAGCCCCAATATCCCCACTCCTCCTCACACCTACAGGCCTTGCCACAATCCGGTAGAAGAAGGGTAACACCTGGTACTTTCTGACGGGTTAGTGCAGTGCTGTCCTAGCTGTGCAGTTTGGAATAAGGGTCTGGTGAGGGCAAATAACCAGGTTATGCAATCTTATTCACTTTTCAATACTGTGAATGTAGAAGCTCATGTAAAGTGTAAATGATAGAGGTCACTTGATTTGAAGAGGCCTTGAGCATATCTCAAGCAAAGGAATTTGATCTTCAATGTCCATTTGGTTTTCCTTGTTCCCTTCCTCCACTTCACATGCCTCATATTAACTCCTCATGAATTTAACCACCATTCCCCCGAGCAATCACCAAGATTTACCCCGCTTCAACCCAGATAGGAATGACTTCAGCTCTTAAAACACATGACTCACCGTTAGTGCCTGACCCCAAAACCCCCAGGCCAAAAAATCTTTCACAGAACGCCCTTTTCACGAGTTTTCATACATTCATAAAATAAATTCATTGTATGTTACTTTTGCAAACAACTCAATATCCTATATAACATACCCATTTGACAACCTATATTCCAAAATTCTTGGGGATTAAAATTAGAAGAGTCTGCTCTTGTTGCTTTGGGATATATTCTGGTAATGAACCTCCTGGTGTGAAAAATAAACTCATGGACTGAAAAGAATT
>NW_016809129.1:3278314-3281960 GCF_001698545.2 Rhinopithecus bieti | reverse complement strand
TTTGGTATGTATTGTCTTGGCAAAAATTTGCAATTCATGAATATCAAAATAAATCCATGCCTTTATGGTTACAGTATAATTCACTATTATTTAGATGTTAGTAACAATTTTATCATAAAATTTATGTACACTGATCATTCAAGGAAAAAATTGATTTATATAATTTTTACATCCAAATTATTTCACTTTGTTGTAAGAATACATAAAACTCCAAAATATAATCCATTCATTTTTCAAAACAAAAGCAGCATTTTCCCTCATTATTTTTCCATTTTGATTTTCACAGTAGGACAGAATCACATCAAAGTCACACAAAGCGATATGATTCCAGCTAAATTAATCCAATTAATCCTACTGAACATTTCACAGGTTCTCAGGATTGAAAGGCACCCCAAAGTTGTCCAGTTCAACTTCCAATCCCTTCACTCCAGCATCTTCCCCAAAGTTTATTCAATCTGTGTTTACATCTCTCCATTGAAAAACTTTCAGTGCTTTTAATTATTTCAAATGTTGTTCTTACTGGGATAATCTCTATGTACTTGAAGTATACACACAAACAAGAACAAACATACACACACAGTCTGTACAGAATCTGTACACAGTTTCTGTACATATTCTTTGTGTTTCTTCTTGTCCATATAATATTTAAGTCACTTGAGATTCAAACTAACTTAAACCCTTTACTATTTGGCACCTTCTTCAAATTGTTGAACACAGATTTCATGCTTCTCCAAGGTTTTTCTTTTTTCATTAAACAGATCCTCTTTCTGCAACCATTCCTGCTGATATAGTGACTCATCATGGGAGAATGCCTTTTGCTTATGGCTCACTTCATTTGCTAATCCAACTAGAATAGAATCACCTCTCCCCTCACCCTAAATACTATTATTTAGGAAGCACTGTCAAATTAAAAATTACAGTTAATTTTATCAATATTTATTTTCAAAAGTTACACATTCCTTGAGAGAAAATTTATTTTGAAACCATGTGTGTATAAATGCAGCATAGGTGTCCAAGTATCATGCTCCCTTATCTAGTCCTAACAGATGTCTGTCCTTAGGCAAAACACATACTCTTCTGAGTCTTAATGTTTCTCATTTACAAAGTAATAAATGTGAATGATGACTAAGGTCTCATAACACAATATGATTTTGCTATTTCTGAGATTATCCTTTAGAAATTAAACATGTTTGTTATTACAAATGCAGTTCATGTTTACTGTAAAACAGGAGGACATCAAAGAACAAATAAAACCATATGTCATCATTCAATTGATAACCACTGATAACTCCTTGATATATATCTTCCCATTCTTTTGTATGTGTGTAATTTTTAGTTGAATGATAATGTTTGTTCCCTTTCGCAAACCGCTATTTTTATTTAGTAAAATAATGTGAACATCATTTCATTTCAATAATATTCATCTGCAACATTATTTTTAATCTTTATTATGTTTATAATAATAATTGGCATCCTTGAAGTTAAACCTTTGCTGACATCATTATTTACTATTAACATTGATTATTTACTATTAAACAAGAAAAATGCTCTATACCCCTTCAAAGAAATGGTAATGCTATACTTTGACTCTACTCAGAACTATCCAATTCCTTTCCAAAATGTTTGCAAGTATTTAATATGATGAGAGTAATAAAATTATAAGTTATTTATGCTGTGCCCACAGGTCCTGTCCTCATGAACAACAACAAAAATTCAATAATTTAAAGGAACAGAGACCAGTAAAGCATGTCATTCAAACTCTCTTAACCATACCTTACAATAAGAAATACATTTTACAATCCAACACACATGCACCATGCACAATTGCTTCATAAAACCATATTTATTATTACTGCTTGCAATACCCTTCTATTCTGTTCTATTCTATTCTATTCTATTCTACTCCATTCCATTCCATTCCATCCCATTCCATTCTACTCTACACTACTCTATCCTATTCTGTTCTATTCTATTATTTAACTGTAGTCCAGACCTACTGAATTAATTTTTGGTTACAACACACAGGTTAAAAAAGGAAAAGAGCCTTTAAAAAATCCAGGATCTCTCTAATAGATAGTTAGAGAATATTAACTAAAGTATACTTCAAAATCTTTGGGTATCTACGACCAGCCCAATAAGGTTAATCATTAAATCTCTCAGAATCTGCAATCCCAAATAGTCAGCAACTTTTCTCAAGTCAGTTGCGGGTGCTTATTTTCCTTCTGTGGTATTTCTACACAAGATGGTAGATTGCATTTTTTTAACTTTTAATTTTTGGGGGTACATAGATAAATGTATTTATGGAGTACATGAGATATTTGGATACAGACATACAATGTCTAGTAACACATCAGGGTAAGTGGTGTATCCATCACCCCAAGCATTTATCCTTTGTGTAACAAACAGTCCAATTATACTCTTTTAGTTATTTTTAAATGTACTATAAACTATTGTTGACTGTGGTCACCTGTTGCACTATCAAATACTATGTCTTATTTATTCTATCCAACTATAGCTTTGTATCCATTATTGTCCCTACTTCCCCCATACCCCTATTACTAAAAACAATTGCCATTTTTTGAGAAGTAGCAGAGTCACCTGGCTTTTAAGTTAGTCGCTCATTCCCTTTTAAGTTTGGGACATTCCCCACATAATGAGCCTTCTTCCCATTCTCTTTCTCAGGCCCCGTTTTACTTTGGGCACTGCCAAACCACCTCAGTTTTAGAATTAGGGGCAGTGAAAAGAAGATGCAGAGACAGATGGCACCTCCGAAGGTGTGCAGTGGGGCGTGCACATTCTGCACAGCCATCTGGTAGTCCAGCCTGGGCGCCATTTCTTCTCCTTTCACCATAGACATAGAGCCTCCAAGTCTGATTAACCCTACCCTCTTCAATGCCTATTAAATCCACAAAGTTCATCCTGTCTCCGCTCTCACTGCCATATATCTTTGTTACCACCTTCCTGCCTGCAGTCTCACCCTTTGGCTGCTATCAGAGGCATCGTTTGGAAATACAGTGGATCATGCCGCTCCTGAGAGTTCAATTTTCTCCTGCTCACCTTCACTTCCAGGACAAAGTTCAAGCCTTCTAATTTGGCTCTGCCTCCCTCTGCAGCCCTGCCACTGCTCTCCTATACAAACTGCTCACCACAGTCCCCCAGCCCTCAACAAATGTGGCCACATCGGACATTCTCAATCAAAATGTCATGGCTTAGGAAAGTTAATTAATGGCTAAGTTCTGTGAAATAAAACTTAATGAGACCTGAGGTATGTAACCCCATTCTAAATTATGTTAAATATGTTGAAATTTTATGAGAATATACATTTTATAAATATCACTGAGCAATCTTAACACCCTAGCAGTGAATCTTAACTCATTTAAACATTTCATCTATTTGAGTCATAAAAATTTACCTCTCAATTTTGAAAGTTTTCGGGCTTGTGTCTCCCCAATAGAATTATTTTCATTAAATTGCTGATACAATCTTGAATGTTGAAAGCTTTTGAACTTCTCAGCTTTAGTATAAATGACAAGATCAGATAAGGCCAGAGCAATTTTAGCTTCCTGGTCTAAAATAAAATGCAGTAATTTTACATTTTATGCTAATCATTGGGGAAAAAAATCTTTTCTAGTAAAGAAAATACACT
>NW_016809129.1:3228938-3277549 GCF_001698545.2 Rhinopithecus bieti | reverse complement strand
TGTTTTTTGAAACAGGATCTCATTCTGTTGCTCAGGCTGGAGTGCAATGGCGCCATCTCGGCTCACTGCAACCTCCGCCTCCCAGGTTCAAGCAATTCACCTGCTTCAGCATCCCAAGTAGCTGGAACTACAGGCATGTGCCACCATGCCTGGCTAATTTTTGTATTTTTAGTAGAGACGGGGTTTCACCATGTTGGCCAGGCTGATCTCAAACTCCTGACCTCATATGATCCGTGCACCTCGGCCTCCCAAAGTGCTGGGATTACAGGCATGAGCCACCCACCATGCTCAGCCTAGAGAAAAAAAAATTTGAGTAGCTAACATAGGAAAAGAGACAATTTAAAAAATTCATCTTCCACCATCAATGTTTTCAAAGTAAATTGTAAATGATAGACTAGAGTTTTATAAGAAGGAAAATGATTTTCTCCAGAATTTAAAAGAATTCTCCACCAAGAATAAAATTAGAAAACTTTCCACTCATTTGTAAGATTTTCACAAAGCACCACCTCACCTTCTTTTTCTTGAAAAGCATTACTCCAGGTAACTTTTTTACCCCTGTTTCCTTGTCTTGATTGTCTCCTAAAACAGATTCGAATATTTCTGATTCTTTGAATTTCTCCTCCTCCTCCTCCTCCTCCAGATCTGCCACTTCTTCTTCCCATTCCTCCACCTTACCACGCTTATCAGAACCTTTTCTTTCATGGGTTTCCTTTAAGGTTCCTATTTTCTTATTTTTAACTAAAACTTTGAATTTCAGTGCCTAAGGAAACAATTCGAGAGATAACAATTACACATTTACAAGTCAATTTGCATTGTAACAGTCATTGAAAAGTGTTTCACTATATTTCCAATTAGCCTACAGTAAAAAGATATGTAAGAACTCCATTTTTTCCCATACCCCTATTCACACCTCAGTAAAGGAATGAATACAGTGATACAATGCTATTGATTGTAATTCACCAAAAAATAAGCCTGTTATGATTGAGACTTACCATATGCCATTTCTTTTATATTTCACAAGTTGGTACTGTTCCAAAAATTTGAAATATGTGAAAAGTATATATATAAGTACTTACCATGATATTGCAATTAAAATGTTACAACTTCTGGTAGTAAGTGCTTCAGCTCGTCATTTTCTTATCCAACATTAAAAAGTATTGAATGAAATCAGGTATATTAAAATGTCTATCGTAAGTGTCTGGCATCTAGTATAGACTAAATTAAAGATTTGTAATAAAGACTCTTCAAATTTCTTCTGTATTACACATAAACATCATTAACTTAATATTTTCTGTCCATCAAATTTAGAAGCATAGCAAAATTTACCATCAGTGTCACTTGTGCTAAATTCGAAGATTTCTGGTTCCATTCTTTCACTTGGCTATGATTCGGGTTTAATCTTTGATGTTATGTTTCCAGCACTTTGCAAAATTCTTTACTATTTCTTTTCTGCCACAATTGAACACATTGAGTCTGTGGGCATTCTTATGCAGCAAAAGAACTGTGGTCTTTCCAAATTTCCTTAATTTAGCAAGTACATTTAAGTGCCGGCTCTGTTATATGCATTGCTGAAATCTGGGTTATAAAGTCAAGTCCTTTTCTCCAAGGAGCTTTGATTTTCCTTTCCATTTTGTCGTCCTCGGGTATCCATTCAAATTATTCCATCATCTCGGGTCTTCCCTCTTTCAGAATGACCCTTATAATACTCTCTACTGCAGAGTTTACCAAATGCACTCTGCAATCCTGTGCATTAAGAATATTATCAGAAGCGCTTGGGAAAGGGACACATTCCTAGGATCTGCTTCAAAATGAGGGAACCAGAATCTTGAATTGTGGGCTGGAATTGGGCCTCCTTAACAAGTCTCTAGGCAATTATTTTACACACAAGGACTGAATATTGTAGGATAAGGTAATTTTTTTTTTTTTTTTTTTTTTTTTTTTTTGAGATGGCGTCTCACTCTGTCACCCAGGATGGAGTGTAGTGACATGATCTCAGCTCACTGCAACCTCCACCTCCCAGGTTCAAAAGATTCTCCTGCCTCAGCCTCCTGAGTAGCTGGGATTACACGGTAACTTTAATTCTTCATTTACTCATTGAAAAGCACCTCCCTGCTTTAGTATGGAGCTAAAATTTGAATGAAAGCTATGTACGGGAATGCTAGAAAAATAGATTCATATATAATAGGAAGTGGGATTCTCTTCCAAGAAAGTTTAAAATTATTGTAAGTTCCAGAATTGGGCTATAATTCGGGTTTAATCTTTGATGCTATGTTTCCAGCACTTTGCGAAATTCTTTACTATTTCTTTTCTGCCACAATTGAACACATTGAGGCTGTAGGCATTCTTACGCAGCAAAAGAACTGTGGTCTTTCCATTTATCACACAATTCGTTTTTTTCTGTCTCAGTTCTATCATCAGCCCTATATTTCTTGTCACTGGTGTCACAACACTTTCACTTGAAAATTTTTCACTGATTTAAATAAAATGTTAAAAGAAGTAAAATTTGAAGATCTTCCAAATTTATTATGCCAAGGAGAAAAGTTCAGCCCTGGAAACTTAGTCATGTAATACAGCTGTATTTTTCTTCAATGGTGCATGACCATTGCTTTCTGACCTTTGTGTTGAGATGTTATACATTGACCAGACTCCCCATTCTTTATTCAAACCTAGACTAAATGACCTTAGAGATAGAGAACCTTGTGATTACCTCTTTACAATAGAATGTTAAGCAAACTCCTTAGAGTGTAATCAACAGTAGCCAATCAAATCTTAAATCTGTATGTTCGCCATTGTATGGAAAATACTGTACTTCTGTTCTGCACCTCTGTTTTTGTCTGTAAAAAACAATTTTCACTGTTTCCCACACCAGGAGCAATGACTACCATTCTTTGCTGTCTGTGTGTCCCAGAAAGTTACTCTCACACTTTGCACTTGAATAAATTCTTCTAACTGAATCCCAAGCCTTTTGATTATTTTAGGTTGGCAAAAATAATAATAATAAGGAAAATATAGAAGGAAATACTCAAATATTACAAAATATTGTTATGTCTAGCAAAATGAAGACATGTCAGAACCAAACTATTTGCAGTTAGACAACACTATTCACCAAAAAGAAAGTTTATTTATAATCTGATGGGGGATAGGGAGAAAGGCCCAGCAAAGAAAACTAAGCAGGCGTGGTCAAAGAGGAACGAGGGAAGGCTAAAGAATGTGGTGTTATAACAGAAAGTGTTTCAGGGAAAGGAAGTGGAGGTCCACAGTATTTAATGTTAATGAGAGGACAACCAGATGAAGACTAGAAGAGGTTCATTAGAATTTATCAGTAAGAAAATATTTGATGAATGTGATGGGAACTTTCCTGTGAAGTAATTAGAAGAGAAAGAGGGACTGAATAGGTTGCAAGGAGTCAAGAAAATGAAAATTTGGGCTGTGAGAGGGAGTAATTTCTTTCTTTTTTTTTTCAACAAGACAGAGTTTCGCTCTTGTTGCCCAAGCTGGAGCGCAATAGCTCAATCTTGGCTCACTGTAACCTCCGCCTCCCGGATTCAAATGATTCTCCTGCCTCAGCCTTCCTAGTAGCTAGGATTACAGGTGGATGCCATGACACCCGGCTAATTTTTGTATTTTTAGTAGAGACAGGGTTTCCCCATGTTGCTCAAGGCTGGTTTTGAACTCCTGACCTCAGGGTATCCGCCCGCCTCGGCCTCCCAAGGTGCTGGGATTACAGGCATGAGCCGCCACACCTGGCCATAGAAAGGGAGTAATAAAGAGACAGCCTGAGAGAGAAGTGAAGTCCTGATGGTAGATGTGGACATGATTTTTCAAAGCAAATACTTCAGTATGCTCTAATTAAGATGGAAAGGGTCATAGAGACAGGGAAATTGAAAAGAGTAGATTTTTTAAAGGCGAACCTGCTACCCAGCTGTTGAGATATTGGGTACTGACTCTATTTATAGTCTAGAACTTTTGCCACTTTCTAGAACTTTTGCCTGTGAAACATACTAAATTTCTGGTCCCTAATACTAATTACTTTGATATTGTGGACCCATGGGGTAGGAGACACAATCAAAATGTGGGTTTTACATATGTATACACACACACACACACACACACACACACACATATATATATATAATATAATTTTTATTGAAATACATTCACCTAAATGTTCATGAGAACATTCCCTAGGCAACATTGCAAAGATAACCTGCTATACATGATCAAAACTAAGCATTTTCATTGGTCTCTAGCCCAGTTTCATGGGCCAATATAATAGTGACATGTTTTCATGGGCTTTTTTCTTAACCTGAGTTTCTCAGAAAAAAATGTTACCTCTGGTGATGGTAGAGTATCAGGAAAATCAGCAAGCATATCAGAAAGCAAGGACTCTCCAAAAGTCATCTGCAAATTGTCTGCCATTATTTCTTGTTGGGCAGGGGAGCAGTGATTTTCTAAAGAGAGCACCACTGGGTAGTCAGATGTCTAAAAAAGTAACCATTACTATGGTTATTCATCAAAACTTCTAAATAATTATAATGCAATTAATATAAGTGTTTAATGTATCTTAAAACTTACTTCAAACGTTTAGTACCTTTGCAAAATAAGTATTCTTTAAACTGAAAGTACTTTTGAGTTTGGCAAAACAGAGACCATTAAATCTCTATTAAAAGAAAAATGTATTACTATTTGCACCAAAAGAATAGGAACACCTGAAGCATCCATCAGTGAATACTTATGTAAATAAATTATACTGGCCGGGCTCAGTGGCTCACACCTGTAATCCCTGCACTTTGGGAGGCTGAGGCAGGCAGATCATGAGGTCAGGAGATTGAGACCATCCTGGCTAACGTGGTGAAACCCCATCTCTACTAAAATTATAAAAATTATCCAGGTGTGGTGGTGTGTGCCTGTAATCCCAGCTACTCAGGAGGCTAAGGCAAGAGAATCACTTGAACCCAGGTGATTGCAGTGAGCCGAGGTTGCGCCATTGCATTCCAGCCTGGGTGACAGAGCAAGACTCCATCTCAAAAATAACAATAATAATAATAAATAAATTATACCATATCCATATAAAGGAATGATATAGACCAATTAAGAAGAAGGCAAGATGAGCACAGTGGCTCATACCTGTAATCCCAGCACTTTGGGAGGCTGAGGGAGGTGGATCCCCTGGGGTCAGGAGTTCGAGACCAGGCTGGCCAACATGGCGAAACCCTGTTTCTACTAAAAATGCAAAAAAAAAAAATTAGCTGGGCATGGTGGCAGGTGCCTGTAATCCCAGTTACCTGGGAGGCTGAGCCAGAATTGCTTGAACTGGGAGGTGGAGATTGCAGTGAGCCAAGATTGCACCATTGCACTCCAGCCTGGGTGATGGAATGAGACTCTGTCTCAAAAATAAAAAATAAAAAAAGAAGAAGAAGACAGAGATATCTATACTACTATAGAAAGTTATCTATGGATTTATGAAGAAAAGCAAGTTACCAAAAAGTAGCATGCTATATTTTTATTGTTAATATACAAATATTTAGAGAGTTTAAAACATGAAACAACAACATTATTAACACTGATGAGTGGGGGGAAATGTTAATATTCTGCTTTTTCAATTTTAAGTTCTGTAATCAAAACTCATTGTTTTAGACATAGAAACAAAGATAAAGATATTTCCAGTTTCTAATAGCAAAGGAGTTTTTTTAAGCGAAGGTGGCTCTACAAAGGTGTTTTCTGCCCTTTCTCACTGCTATAACTTCAAAACTTGCCATAAAATAGGGAACAAAACATCATTGGATCTTATTTAGGATTTTTTTCTTTGTTTTGATTTCATATATACTTATCAGGGCACAAATTTACCAATTTGTAAACAAGCCAGGGAATCACAAGTCTTGCTGCATTTTCACAGCACTCAGAACAGGGCAGATTATTACTATGTCTTTTTAATGTATGAGTGTTTTGCTCTGTGGCTGCTGTGACAAAAATTACTACAAATCTTTGTGGCTTAAAACAACAACATTTATTCTCTCACCGTCTAGTCACCAGAGATTTGAAATCAGTTTCACTGGTCTGAAATCAAGGTGCTGGTAAGGCTGCACTCCCTTGGAAGGCACTGGGGAAGAATCCTCCTTGTCTCTTCCAGGTTTGGGTGGCTGCCCACATTCCTCGGCTTGTGGCCACATCTCTCTAATCTCTGTCCCTATCTTCCCATTGCCTTCTCCTCTGTTGTATCAAATCTCTCTCTACTTCCTTCTTATAAAAGTTCATATGATGGTGTTTAGGGCCCGCTCAGATAATCCAGAATAATCTCCCCATCTAGAGGTTTTTAACTTCATTACATCTACAAAGACACTTTTTCCAAATAAAACAACATTTACAACTTCTAGGAATTAAAACTTAATATTTTTGGAAGCCCTTATTTGACCTATACAATGACCTTCTCAACTAGAGTGAGTCCACTGACTCACTCTGACCCCAACAGAATAGTGTACAGTTTTTTCCAAATATAATAAATAATTCTGAGACTGGGGCTCAGAATAAAAGCTGGATTCTTCCATGAGGTCCTGATATCACTGATGTCATTTCTCTATGTTCTTGGCTCCATCCTCTGGGAAGATCCACTTTCTTTTATCTTCCTTGGCCACATTGAAAGTGGATGTTGAGGAGTTTGCTCTCTTGGAAGCCAAGCAATGTTTGCAGCGCATTTCCTTACTAAAGGCTGTTTTAAGGCTGACCTAAGAGTCATACTTGTGGGTTTTTTGGGATTTTTTTGGGCAATTTAAGTCCCTCAAAACTTAGATTTCTTATGTATGTATTCTCATAAGTTCATGCAACTAGACCCAAGGTTTTTTCCTAGTCATAATTATCATCTATTTAATTTCATGTCCTCTTTTTCCAAATGAATAGTGACTACCTTGAGTTGGAAGTCTAAATTTTAATCTGATCTATGCTGCAAAACTGAGTCACCTTGTTCAGCTAGGAAATCTCATTGACTCTCCATTGCTCAAAGCCTTGTTTAAAATCTCACTTCTTGCTCTTTGGGAGTTTTTAAATACATTCTGTTGTGTATACTTAAGGTACACAACATGATGTTATGGGACACACGTAGATAGTGGAAAGGTTATTATAGTGAATCAAATTAGCATATCCATCTATCCATCATTTCACATTTACCCTTTTTTAAATTTTTATGGCAAGAGCAGCTAAAATCTACTCATTCAGCATGAATACCATACACAGCACAATTTTATTAACTGTAATTCTCATAGGGTACATTAGATGTCTAGACTTTTTCATCCTACATATATGCTACTTTATGGCCTCAGACCTACCTGTCTCTATTTTCTTCTCCCTCCCCACACCTCATTCCTGTCAACCACTGTTTTTTTCTCTATCTCTGTATATTTGAGAGTTTTTTTTTTTTAATTCCACATGTAACTGAGATCAGGCATTATTTCTTTCTGTGTCTGGCTTATTTCACTTAACATAATGTCCTTACCCATGTTGTGGTAAATGGAAAGATCTCATTCTTTTTAAAGACTGAGTCATATTCCATTGTATATATCCAATTTTCTTTATCCATTTGTCTGTCAATGAACATTTACGTTGTTTCCATATCATGGCTATTGTGAACAATTCTGCAGTGAACATTGCAGCATAAATATCTTTATGAGATGGTTATTTAATTCCCTTTGGGTATGTACCAAGAAGAGGGATTACTGGGTCATATGTGGCTCTATTTTTTAATTCTTTGGAAACCTCCATGCTGCATTCCCATTGGTGGTACCAATTTACGTTTCCACCATCAGTGTACAGAGTTCCCTTTTCACCACACCCTAATCAACATTTGGTATCCTTTGACTTTTTGATGAGACCTTCTAACATGGTAAGACTGTGAGGTGGTATCTCATAGTAGTTTTGATTCGCATTTCCCTGGTGACTAATAATGTTGCGTGGCCATTTTTATGTCTTCTTTGGAGAAATGCCTATTCAGGGTTTTTTTTTTTCATTTTTTAATCAAGTTTTTTTTCCACTAATGAGTTGTATGAGTTCTTTATAAATTTTGGATATTAATCCCTTATCAGATACATGGTTTGCAAATATTTTTTCCCAGTTCATAGGCTGTGCTTTCATTCTGTTGATTGTTTCCTTTGCTGTGCAAAAGCTTATTAGTTTGATGTAGTCCCAGTTACCTATTTTTGCTTTTGTGATCTGAGCTTTTGATGTAATATCAAAAAAATAATTGCCAAAGTCAGTGTCTAGGAGATTTTCCCCATGTTCCCTTCTAGGGTTTTCATAGTTTCTAGTCTTATATGTAAGTTTTTTTATCCATTTTAACTTGATTTGTTGTGTATGGTGTAAGATAAGGGTCTAATTTCATTCTTTAGCACGCTGAAATTAAGTTTTTTCAGTACCATTTATTGAAGATGCTATCCTTTACCATTTTGTCTTCTTGGTCTCCTTGACAAAAATTAGGTTGACCATATATTCTTAGGTTGATCTCTAGGCTCTCTAATCTGTTCCACTGGTCTATATGTCTGTTATTCTATACAGGACCATGCTGTATTGATTCCTATAGCTTTGAAATATAATTTTAAATCAGAAAGTGTGACACCTCCAACTTTGTTTTTATTAGAATTATTCTGGCTATTTGAAGTCTTTTATAGTCCTTTACAAATTTTAGGACTTTCTTTTTCTATTTATATGAATAATGCCATTGGAATTTTGATAAGGATTGCATTAAATCTGTATACTGTAGCCCAGTATAGTTGTTCACACCTGTAATCCCAGCACTTTGGAAGACCAAGGTGAGAGGATCTTCTGAGGCCGGGACTTTGACACCAGCCTCAACAACATACGAATACCACACCCCAAGGGAAAAAAACCCTGTGTATTGCTTTAGATAGTATGAACATTTTAACAATATTATTTTATATCTTCTGATTCAGGAGCATAGGATATCTTTTCACTTACTTGTTTCTGCAATTTCATCCATGTTTTGTAGTTTTCAGTATACAGATCTTTCACTTCTTTGGTTAAATTTATTCCTATATATGTCATTTTTATACTATTGTAAATGAGATTTTTTTTTTTTTTTTTTTTTTTTTTGAGACGGAGTCTCGCTCTGTCGCCCAGGCTGGAGTGCAGTGGCCAGATCTCAGCTCACTGCAAGCTCCGCCTCCCGGGTTTACGCCATTCTCCTGCCTCAGCCTCCCAAGTAGCTGGGACTACAGGCGCCAGCCACCTCGCCCGGCTAGCTTTTTTGTATTTTTTAGTAGAGACGGGGTTTCACCGTGTTAGCCAGGATGGTCTCGATCTCCTGACCTCATGATCCGCCCGTCTCGGCCTCCCAAAGTGCTGGGATTACAGGCTTGAGCCACCGTGCCCGGCCGTAAATGAGATTATTTTCTCAATATCTTTCAATTAGGTCACTGTTTGCGTATAAAAATACTACTGATATAAACATGTTGATCTTGTGTTCTGCAACTTTACTGAATTGATTTATGAGTTCTAACAGGGTTTTCATGTGGAATCGTTGGGCTTTTTTACAGACAGGCTTATGTCATCTGAAAGTAAAAATAATGTTGCTTCTTTTCTTCCTATTGGAAAGAATAGGAAGTATTGCATTTTGTCTCTTTCTGATCTAGTTGCCCATTTCTTGCTTTTTGAAATCTTGGAAGCTATAGGCTTTTCATCTTTGCAAGGCCTTTGAATTTTAAGACTGTCACTGCTTTTTTTAATTCATTTTTCCACTCTGAATTAGGTGACGGAGTTAGCCACGCAAATATTTGGGAAGAGTATTTCATATAAAGGGGGAACAGCAAATACAAAGGCCTTGAGATATGTCTGAAAAAGACTAAGGAGTCCAGAATGGCCAAGTGAACAGGGATGGAGCAGCAGGAGAGTTAAAAGAGGCAATGAAAAACTGACCACTGAGGGCCTTGTGAGTCATTGTACAAATTTTAGCTTTTATTTTGAGTGAGGTCGGAGGCTTTGAGAAGGGGAATGACATAGTCTGACTTACTAAAAATCACTCTGGTTGATATGTTGAGATGAGATTGCAGGCAATAAGAAAAGAAGCAAGAATATCAAAGAAGAGGGCACTGGGATCATTTAAGTGAAAGGTAATGTTGATTGACTAGAACAGTGACAGTAAGAATGGGCAGAGATAGCTAAATTCAGGATATATTTTAAAAGTAAAGCCAAGATGATTTGCTGAAGAATTGATTGAGGGGCTTGAGAGAAGGAGAAGAAGGTTACAGTTGGCAAAAAAGGTTTTGGCTAGAGCATATGAAAGTTGTCATTAATGAGATGGGGAAGATCATGGTGAGAACAGGACTGGAGAAATATCAGGGAGCTCAGTTTTAAACATGTTAAATATGCCTATTCATGTCCAAGTGGTAATGTCAAATAGGCAGTTGTGTACATTGGTGTGAGTTCAAGAGAGAGACTGAAGTAGAGATAAATACATATAGAAATAACAGAAACTACATGTTTAGGAGAATCAGTGCCATACTCTCAATGTTTTTACACTAAGATAGAAATTATTCATATATGACATTTGTATCTTTGGAATATTTATTGTGTACTGTATTTTAATATATAGTAGATAAATTTATATAAATTTGTGATTTTAAGTTTATGTTGACAGATTATGTAATGTATTGACATAGGAGAAATTTAAGCATGTTATATTTGTAAATTTAATGTATTAGGTACACATTACATAGTTTTAGTACATAGTAAGAATTCTTTTAGTCATTTTGATTGTAGTAAAATTGTACTATCATTGAAGTACTTAAGAAATCAAGTGTGTTAAGTTTACAAAAACAACTTAAAATATCTGAAGGTGCAAAATTAGCCACGTTTACAAATGAAACCAGTGCTATTTAGAACTCCTTAACATTGAGGGATTGCAAAAACCTGCTCAATTTGTAGGGTAGGATTCATACACTGAGCTTAAATTCTAGGAATAAATATATCTTTGAATCTATAATAAATTAAAAATTATTGAATCCAAAGTAAACTTCTGAACATTTCTTACCATATCAATAGCTGTCATTACAGTCAATAAAATGTTAATTGAAATGATGCATTGTTGACACATTTTATTCTGTCTTGAAAGTAAAAGAGTTGAATATTGGTAAAATATCTACTTATTACCTAGACCAGTATTTCTCAAACTTTCCTGCCATCATCCACAATAATAAATATATTTTACATTGTGAAACAATACACACACACACACACACGAGTAAACAAAAATTTCCATGAAACACTTGTACCTTACCACCTGAACCTAACTTCGATAAATCTACCTTTAACTGCATACAACATGGATTTCACTGCCTACTAATGGATCATAACCCACAATTCGAAATATCATCTAAAATAAGGCTAAGCATTATAGGATTTTGAAGCAAGTAAATTAGAATTGCTTCTGTTTAAATAGCGACAGTTGAAAAAAGATATGTACATACCATGAATGCGTACTTGTGTATAGCTTGGATAACAGTTTTAAACAGAAGTTTGCTGGTGAGTGTGTAGCCATGATATACAACAGGTTCATTTTGTGCTCCATCCCAGCAATCAATCTCCAAACAACGGCATCCTTTCACAAGGGCACTAGCAAAATTTCCGCAAAATAAAATGTTACTCCTGGACCATTAAAAATATATACCAAAGTACTAAAACATTCCAAAGACTATTTGTGATTTTATAATAAATGCATAAATGAGTCCATAAAACTCTATAAAAACTTGTCTTTAGGACAAGCTTTGAATCTCTAGAAATTTACATTATAAAGGAAGACACAGACTGTCTGTGTAGTACAACACTGTGTCTTTCTTTCTAGTCAAATGTTTTACTCTTGTGCTCTCCATACCATGCTTGGTTTTCAGTAAGCAATGAAGATACCTGCTCCATAGTTGTAGCTCTGAAACATCCCTACTCCCAACCCATACAATTTTACTTATGGTGGCATTTACTGTTCAATGCCATACCAATGAAAAGCGATGATGTTCAAAGCCCTCTCGGAATAGTAAAATCTATTAATAAAATCTTATCTAATTCTTTCCTCATGTCAGGCTTTGGGGGAATGAGGTATATGGTAGAAAGGGAAGGATAAAGAAAAGATAAACTGTGATAATACTTGCTCCCTGGAAACAATGTTGGCTAGACGGTATGGAAACTAGAGGGCCTGGTGAATCAGCAAATAATCCTTCTCTGTCTAACCATTTTACATAAGGCCATCTCTAATTTTAATCCAAGTAAGCACTAGAGAAAATTAAGGTTTATGCCAAGGAAGCCTGGATACTTGCTAATCTATGTCTATTCGACTCGCAATTTCACTGGGAGAAAAGTATGACTTGCTTGCCTCAGAATATAAATTCACAGCTTTATCAAAACTGAGGAAAATATATTTCTACTTCTACTGATATCTAAAACTGGGTCTGATTTTTCTGCCTAAAAATATCAGTTTCTTGATTTAAACGTAAATTCTATCTTAGGTTCATTAAATCAGTTGTACCCACTGGGTTTAAATTAATTCTCAGTGTTCATACTACAAGAGAGCAGAGACAGGATGCTTTATTAGCACATATGCTTTTATTTACTCTGTGTCAGTTGAAGCTGATTGCATTCAGATTTTTCACTGACTTTAAAATAATGAATATAAGCAAATAGGGATGTCTCAAAATATTCATACCCAGCCCAGAGTAGGCCATTGTATGTCATCATGAAATAGGTCATTTGCCCCAAATTACCAGGAGTTCACTCAAATTTATTGATTTATGTATAGATATTGTTTTATTGATTCATGCAAATGTAGATATAGCATTAAGATAATTCTTTAAATTATTTCACAGACACATACACAGAGTTGTATAGTTGTTCCTATTATCTATGAACCTGGCCTGACATGGGTAGTAATATGTGCCAACCACAGACAGGGTCAGCAACAGTAACATGAGGCAATGGTTAGTGCTGGTTCTATAAGAGCAGGGATTGAAATTTCAGCCCATAAAACATGTTTGACATAAACTGACTGTTAGTAAATATTTATTGTGTTTATATTAGAAAAAATGAGAGCTGTAGCGATGTAAGAAGAAAAGTGGAAGGCAGAAAAATGTGATCTTCTAAAATGCGATCTTGGAAGAGACAAAACTGAATCTGAGAGCTGACTTGAAACACCAGGATCTTAGAATTGATGCATATTAAGAATGAGGTTAAAGAAACTCCCTTGTCATACATAGAGATATTTTTCCATAGAAAGCCAAGTTAACACTTGTTTTCCAATAAGTACATTAAATTACCCCTCTGTCTACAGGCTACTCTTTTCCACTGGGACGATTTTGCCTCAGGAGGGATTTGGCAATGTCTGGAGACATTTTTGGCTGCCACAGCTGGAGATGGGGAAGGTTTGTAACTGACATCTAGCAGGTAACGGTCACAATGCTACTAAACATTCTGCAATGCACAGGACAGTCCCCAACAACAAAAAATTATCTGTCTCAAAAACTGAAAAGTTTGAGAAACCCTGCCATAAGTCATGACAACCTGGAGAAGGGAGTGTGGTCCCAGCACAAAGTACTTATATAAAGTCAGTAGCTTTTCTAAACAGAAGCACAGAGCACCAAATGGGCCATATAAGAAAATGAACCTTTTAGATTTAGTTCTTCTTTGGAGATCACATTTAGTCCCTTTCTAGGGAGACGACCCTAGAAGTACTTAGGTAGGAGCATAGCTAAGAATAGATAACACAATTATGACACTAAGCAATGTACTGAATTCAGGACTGTCTAAAATATGAGAGAGAGAGAGAGAGAGAGAGAGAGAGAGAGAGAGAGAGAGAGAGAGAAACCTTATATACCCCCTTGAGAATAATAGAGATAAAAGACAGAAGAACCCTGATGAGAAAGTAAGGCATTAGAGAAGAAGAGAATTGGTGAATCTCATCTATCTTGGAGGCTTCACCAACCAGTCAAATTTTCATTAAGAAAAATTAAATTCTTAATAAATTCTTTTGGGGTGTTTGGGTTTTTTTTGTTTGTTTGTTTGTTTGTTTGTTTTTCAGAGACAGAGTCTCGCTCTGTCACCCAGGCTGGAGTGCAGTGACGTGATCTCGGCTCACTGCAAGCTCCACCTCCCGGGTTCACGCCATTCTCCTGCCTCAGCCTCCCGAGTAGCTGGGGCTACAGGTGCCTGACACCTCGCCCGGCTAATTTTTTGTATTTTTAGTAAAGACAGATTTCACCGTGTTAGCTAGGATAGGGTTTTTTAATTTTGCTGGTTTTTGTTTTATGCGTCTGGGTTTTCTTTGTTTTGTTTTATTTTAAGATGGGGTCTCTTTCTGTCACCCAGACTACAGTGCAACCTCAAAGTCCTAGGCGCAAGTAATCATCCCACTTCAGCCTCCCAGGTAGCTGGGACTACAGACACATGCTACCACACTTGGGTCATTTGCTTTGGTTTTTTTGTTTGTTTGCTTGTTTAAGTGCACAATGCTTTATTTAGGCATGTGGTAATGCACTATAATGTACAACTTCAGAGTTTTGTTAACTAATTGTCTTTGTATTGGAGAAATGGACCTAGAATATTCATAGAGAAATCTTGTCTGGCCCATGGATACTCTGGGCAAATAAGGTGGTCACCTAATCCTTGGCAGAAGTTCTAAATTTGGCTACATTTGTAGAATTGCAGATGAATATATTTCTTGGCTTATGGATTTATTTATGTATTTAGATTTTAGGTTGGAGAAGAAGCAATATTTATTTGTAAAGTGTCTTAATTTCTATGGAAGAACGTTTGCTTTCCTGACTCGTATTTGATGATGACAGTAAATTGTCTTGCCTATTTTATCAGCACAGAGTATGAGTTCTCTGGAATGCTGCCAGAGAACAATCTTGAGCTTTCTACTTGGGTGGTGTGGGGAAAAAACCAGCAAGAACTATATTGTGAAAGAAAACTTTTCATAAATAATATTGGCTCTTGCTACTTCTTTAGATAGTTTTAATTTTATCTATGGATCAGGCCAACCTTTAAAAACTGCATATTCAGACTAGATGGTTTGGTGCCCCGCAAAAATGTTTTCCGTGATTGCGCAATGTCATGCCAACCACTTACATGCGGAGGCATATAAGGGAAAGTTTTATCTTCTCTAACTGTGATGTTGAGGACACTACACTATTTCACTTTGATCCTCCTTTTTAGAAACAAATGGAGAAAATTGCTCTCTCATTCACTACTGTTTTTCATGATCATTGTAAACCTTATAACTAATCCTGTTTCTCTCTTGACTTTGACTGCTAGGAAACTTACAGGTGATATTCTCCAGGCATTCTAGAATTTGTACAGAACTACAGAACTTTGTGGTATGAAATTTCCACTCTTAACTTTATTTCATCTATTTATCTTTAAATTTCCTTCAAATACTTCCTATAAACTATCAAGGCATAAAATATTATAATTTTTATTGTAATTTCTTTAGATTGTGTAATGTTACCATTTTCTATTTGAAGTTGAATTTTAACTGGTAATAAAATAAATTTAAGAATCTTTTGGTACATTAAAATATTGAATACTATACAGCAGTAATATTATTTTTCCTTTTGTAAATATGAGGAAATTGAGATACACAATGGTTATATCTGTCACAAAATTAACAGATGAGGGAAAGGGAAGAAATATGAGCACTAGTAACTTAAACATTAATATTTAAACACTATATTATGCCACTAGTCATAAGGAAAAATATTATGAAATACTTTCATTCTAAGCATGTATCTTCCAAAGGTGGATAAAGAAACAGAGAAAAGTACAATTAAATTTAAATGCAAATTCGCAGTTGGATGAAACTTTTTCTTGCAATGTAAAAGTAATTATATATATTTCTAAATAAAACTGCTTTAATATTTATATTTTCTCTCTTTAAATAATTAAAATAACAAAAAATGAACAGAAATTCCTGTAATGAAGTTATATCTATAAATTGGGCTATCTTTACAGAATTCTAAATGAATAAATTTCCAAATTTGTGAATTTATGTCTTTACTTAGATTTGAAATTAGAGAACCAGCAATATTTAGTTGTATGTTTGCTGTTATCTTGGAATTATAAGATATCTTTTCTATTGATGGTTTTACCTTAAGTAATACTATCTAATCATTTGGTTTTAAATATCCCACATATGCTGATGACTTCCAATTCTGCTTTTCCAGTCTGATAACTTCTGAATTCCACACACATATACCCAACTGACTATCTGATCAGCCATTGGTAACTAATTGGTACCTCAAACTTAACATGGAAACCACAGAACACTTGCATGTCGCCTCACACCCTACAATGGACTTCTCTCTTGGGCTTCAAAATCTCAGCCAACAGTTTCACTGTAATTTGGTTATTGGGATGAAAATCTTGATTCCTCTCTTTCCCTCATATCTCTCTTCAAATCACCTGGTAAGTCATGTTGGCTCTGCCTCCTAAAATGGTCCCCAATATATAATGGTTCAACTTACAATTTTTCAACATTATGATAGTGCAAAGAAAGTATGCACTCAGTGGAAATCACACTTCGAATTTTGAATATTGGTCATTTCCCAAGCTAGCAATATGCTGTATGAGATACTCCATCGCAAGATGCTGAGCAGCAGCTGTGAGCTACAGATCCTACTCAGCCACATGATCACAAGAGTAAGTAACCAAGACTCTACAGTGTCCTGTGTTGCCAGTTTTGGGGGTGCTTTTAGAGAGGGGATATGATTTAGCCTCACTGTAAGCTAGTGTAAGTGTGTTAAAGTAAGCTAGGTTAAGCTATAATGCTTGGTAGGTTAGATGTACTAAATGCATTTTCAACTTAAGATATTTTCAAGTATTGGGATGTAATCACTTTGTAAGTCGAGAAGCATCTGTCTCTCAAATTCAACCACTTATCATCTCAGCTGCTGGCTCATGAGTTCACCACCACCTATATCACCTGCACTGCTACACCATCTTTCCAAATCATAGTCTACCTCCACTCTGGCCCCATCAGTCATTCCTCCACATTACTGAATAGATCAAATTATGACACTATCTTAAGAAAAATCCTTCCCAGTGCAGCTGTAATAAAATCTATTCTCCTCTCCATGCTCTACAAGATCCTCATTAACTGACTCTACCTACCTCCTCAAACTCACCTCCCTTCATTCACCATTGACTTGTCTCCAGCAGCATTTGCCATTTTTCTCTCAATTAAACATGCCAAGCACTTGCTCTGTTTAACATGACCTTCCTACTAATCTCTCTAAGGCTTCCTGTATCATCACTCATGCCACAACTATTTCATTTCACCTCTTCAGAAGACTTTTCTGACAACTTTACCCTAAGTAACACCCTCCACCTCACAGTCACTTTCCATCACATTACCTTAGTTCATCTTCCCCGTATGATTCATTCATCCTTGAAAACATTTTTACCTGGTTATTATCTGTCTATCTGCTTGTACACAGATATATGTAGCAGCTTTGAAAATCTCATTCACCACTGTATCTGAGCTGACTAAACTGAAGTCTGCTGTTAACAGTATGATAGATACATTGTTAGGTATAAAATCAGCAATGCAATGCAGATTATTTTTAATCTGTGTAAACTACTTAGCATACAAGTCTATAAAAATCACTATCCATAAATGCGAAGTTATACAATGTACTGTATTTATGTGTTGGCTTTAGTTATACTATGTGTTCTGATGTCTGAGAATTAATTTTAACCATGCTTATTAAAATCTAGGATCTTCTGACTAGCTAAATAACAGTCTTCTTCATATGCTTTCCTTTGAGAAGTATCTATGTTATTCAGCAAACTTTGGAGGGGCCATAACCATGGAGAAGAGTTCAACATGTGGGATTATGTGTGCAATATAATACTAATGCATAAAATAAATTATGTTGCCACTTCGTCCAAATGTTGGATCTTCAAGATACATACAAATAAAAATTCCTATTCCCTATGAGTTTGGATAACATGGGAGTCTTCTTTTTATTGTGCACTCTTGCCTACTGAGGTAGACACTGCCAAGAACTTCCATGTATTTTTAAATGTAATAGATTTAAAAATCAAATAAATACCTTACATATCCCCAAAGGTCACTTGGTCCCACTAATTGATCAGATACCAAATATGTGTTATGTGAAGATGAAATAAAATAATCATTTAATGGATGAGTCATATCTTGATAAACTTTTCTACATTCATTTTTAAATAGTAGACATTCACGTGAATCCATGTATCTTGTAAAACCTTCAAATGACATTTGGCGTGCTTTCCTAACTAAAAAAAATAAATAAAATAAGTTAAAAGGATGCAAAAATACCATTAGCAAGATAAAAAACTACATCTCACTTGTAAACTTATTCAGTAGTAGAGCATATTTCTAAAATATTCCTTTAGAATTAATATTCATACTATATGTTGTTTGGAAACAAATTTTGTAGTAAAACCTTTAGTTCTTCCATATTAACATTCAAGTAAAGAATATATTATTTAATTATCTCTGATTTTTTTATGTTTTGAAAATACACACAAGAAAAGTGCATATATTATAGATCAATAAACTTCCACAAGCTACACATCTGGATAATGGCACACAGGTCAAAGAACAAAGCATTGCAGTGTTCCAGAAGCCTGCCTCCGACTAACTTTGCAGTTGCTCACCACACCCAAGTATATCCACTGATTTGACTTCTAAAAGAATAGATTAGTTTTCTTTGGTTGTTGTGCTTCATATGAATTGACTCAGACAACATGTATTTTTTGTACCTGGTTTCTTTTACTCAACATTATATTTCAAAGATTTATTCTTGTAGTTGCCTGTAGTTATACATTGCTCATTCCCATTACTTTACAGTATTCCATTGTATGAGTATGCCACAATTTATTTATTCATTCTATCACTGATAGGCATTTAGATAATTTCCTGTTTGGGGCTGTTACAAATTGTGCTGCCAAAAATAACCAGTAAATGTCTTTTGGTGCAAATATATACACATTTATGTATGGTGCATGCCTAGGAGTGGAATTGCTGGGTCATTTGCATATGATCACCTTTAGTAATTAATCTCTGCACTTTTTTACTCACTATAATATGTACCAAAATATCAATTTAATCAGAAGACTGGCTCTGGAAACAGACAGCCTGGACTCATATCCATTTAACTTGTTATATGACCTTGAGCATGCTAGCTAACCTCTCCCTATCTGTGGAATGGAGGTAATAATAGGATCTACCCTTATATATTAACTCTATAATTTTTTGTTGCTATTATTGCTATTGATAGTTCATTTTAACCAAAAAGAAAAGGTGACATGAGCATTCACTTGATTAGAGTGTGATCTTTGGCAGAGAATTTTATTTCCAGGAATTTATCCTATAGAAGTAGAGACTCAGTGATGTACAAAAATGCTCACATTAGCATTATTTATGAAAGCAAGATAAGAGCGGGGGAATAAACAAATTAAAGCTCAAAATATGATACAATACTAAGTAACCATTAAGAATAATGTATCATAAAAATATAGTGACGTAAGTAAATGTTTATGACATCGTAAAAATGAAGAAGACAGCATTCAAAATGCTATTACTATTTTGGTTTAAAATATAAAAGTAGAAGAAAATAAATAAAATTTTTATAGGTATATAAACCCTCTATTTCAAAACCATCTAAATTTAGGAAGAGAGAAGTGTATGGAGCAAATGAATCATGCATAGTAACAGTAATGACTTGCATATATTTATTATTTTTCCCTGTTTAATTAGTAGTAATTGGCTTAGCCCTTTTGAGCTATTGAATAATTAAATAAATATCTTCAGTAACGGAATAGAAAATAAACTCATTTTGTTCCCTTAAAAACTACCAGTTTGAAATTACGATTAATCACATGGATTTTTAAAAACCTCATTTGGTACGTGTCACATACCAATGAGGGATGAGGCTGAGGAACTTGGCAGCATTTGGAACTATAAGATCATAATTCAAATGCGCCTTAATAAGACACCAAAGTGATCAATAATCATGTAAATGAAATGCAAGGTCTTGGCTGTGTTGGAGAGTATTGGAGGCAGGTGAAGGCTCAAAAGAGGAAATGGATGAACAGTATAAAATTGTAGTTAAAACGCAAACACAATTCCAAAGTGTCACTGCCACCATCCCAATATCTCATTTGTATCTTTTAATTTACCACCTGAAGTTAACAGTGCCAAAGTAATTTTTTTGGTAATATTCTCTAGATCAGTGCTACTGAAAGTCCTCATCTGTAAACTGGTTGTTTCCAGTTGGCAATGACATAAAGAGCTTGAGCCAGAACATAAATCAATTCACTACTTCCTTAGAGAAAGTCTTGCTATGAAAAAAAAAAAAAAAAAAGTAAACTAAACTCATCAGTTCTGCTTAGTGATACAGTTGCTTAATATTCAGGTGCAAGCTCTTTACCTTGCTGCAAACCTGCAAAAGTTTAATGGTGCTGAGACCAAATTGTCACTAACACTGAACTCAATGACACCACTACAATTGAGAACCCTCCAAAATCTTTGCATGGCACTCAATCATGAAGCCGAAATTTTTACTGTGGCCCTCTGCCAGTCTCTCCAAACTCATCTCCCCCTCATTCTCAAAGTTCTAACCACACAGTCCTCCTGTTCCTTCAGTTCTTCAACTCAGGTTTAAAGTTTCCCTTTCTTGTACCTTAGACACTTCTCTCATTTTGTCACATAACTTGTCCATTCTTTCCATTTAAGTCTCAGCTCAAATCTCACACTCTCAGAGAGGGTTCTCCTAAACACCCAACCTGAGCTAGGCCTCCCAGGTCATCTGCTCTCCATCACCTTCCCTGCTCTATGTTTCCATGTCACATAACACTCTCTTAAGTTATCCTTTTACGTGCTTCATTATTTACTGTCAACTTTCCTCCAACCCATCAGGAATTCAAGACCTAATTGCCTTGTTCTTCACTGTATCTTCAGTCCCCAAAACCATACTTGATTAATGCAGATAAATATTTGAATGAATTATGAATGTATGATCCAATGCAGAAATAAGTTTGGGTTTGTTAGTACCTACATTATCATATGTCAAACATTGGTAGCCTAAACCAACTTAAAGAGGCAAAACTTGAACTTTCATACGCCCCTTCTAGGTGAATATTTTGAGTTATTCTATCAGTTAATTTCTGTAAGGTCAAACATTGTGCTTTAACAATGTTTTGGTACCATTATATGAATATTTTATTGTATTTGCTTATAATTTTATTTCAAAATGAACATAAATGAAAACTGTGAGTGTTTTACCCATTGAAAGATGGAACAAAGATCACAAATTCTATGACAGATCATTAGACTAAATGGTCATTTAATTTAAACCAAATCACTATGTGCTCAAAATGAAGAAAAGCGAAAAGTATATATATTTATATATTTATGAAATGTTGTAGATAATTATATTTATAAACAAAGTAAAATTCATCATTTTATAATATTTTCTTCTTAGAATTTTTTTTCATTTAGCACATTTAATTTTTATACATATTTTCAATAATAGAATGCATTAAAATGGAAGACCACCTATAACTGGGGTTTTATCTTATTCGTGAGATCAAGATACTTTCTTCTAATAGGGTAAATGTAATAGAATCGTTGTCTTACTTTCACCTCCAAGCTCATTTCTGAATACTTGAGAGATACATGGAAGCAGTTAAAAGAAGGAGCTGAACAATGTATAGGAAAGGATGCCACGGTTGCACAGTATAGCATTCTAAAAGGTATCAATTCTATAAAATATATTTTCCCAAAGATATTTGACCCATCCAAAAACTGTAATTTGATAACCATAATTCATAAAATACTTTGCTTTAAAATAATTTTGAAAAAATAAAAGATACTTCACATAAATATGCTGATAAAACTTTGAAATGCAAACATACCTTCTTCGATAGGCTCATATTTCTGAATGATCTCAAAAGCAATAGTTTTACTCATCTCAGCTGTATATTGTTCTTGTGTCAGAAATTGAACCAGATTATTTTCTAAAAGAATTTTCCGGTTTTCAGAATATGTGTTGAAAATCTCAATGATTTCTTCTCTGTGCGTGATAATTCGATAAATTGCTCTAAATTCTTCTATGGTGATTCTTCCTTGTTTCAGCCTGTCATTGTCCTACTAAAAAAAATGACTGGTGGGCTCACATCGTGAGTATAAAAAACACATAAAATGAATAGTAGAGTATTTATGTAATACATAGTAATTTATACTTGAAAGATGAAACTTACATTGGATTCTTATTGAAGATAAAATATATAAAACTGCATGGAGTGATGTCAAAATTGGGAAAGCGTTAGTTAACTCTTGAAACCCAGTGGTTACAGGGATAAAGAAAGGAGTGTGGGAGAGAATGAGGGTTCCAGGTTGTCTTTCAATTTCACATTTCATTTTTGTATTCTGCTTTTCAAAAGATACAAAAGGTATCTTTTGAAGATACTTTCTTAAAACCATACCAGGCAGTGTGTAAACTCATGCCACTGGTGTGCAGCCTGGACCATATATGTCAGAGTGAGTCAGACACATTCAAGATCAATGTAAACGGCAGAAGCTGTAGTAGTTATGCAATACCTTGAGGAAGTGGAGTCTGAGTAATCACTGAAGGATTTGGGACAGATACAAACAAGATGAGCTCTAATAAGAAAGAGTGGATTTGAAAGGTCATATCTGAACTTTATGAGAAAAGGCAAGCTATTAAAAGTACCAGGACAACTGGGAGTTTCTGAATAGGACAATGAATACCAAAAATAGAAGACTGGTTTGATTAGTTGTGCATTTCCAATTGGAAGAGATAGAGAACTGCAGGTAAGAGAGCAGATAAGATGAAATTCAAGTGGGAGATGGTGAACAGACACTAAAGAACAGACCTCAGTGAAATGACGAAGGGAGAATTCAGAAGGATTCAACGCAGTGAAATTTAGACAAATGAGAGAAATAATTCAGGAATGACCGGGGTCAGGGAGAGTTAGAAAAGCTAGTAGAATTATAGTATCACTAACAAATAAAAAAACTAGGAAATTGGAATTTCAGCTAAGAGGGAGATTTAATTTTTTAAAAAATGCTTTTTTATAACATCTTAACTCTCTTGTTACATTGTAAACAGCTTGAATGCAAGAAGCATGTGTCGAAGGCGCATGGTGTCATGGTGGAATCTGTAGTTGTCAAATCAGATGCCGGGTCTCCGGAGCTTATTAAACAAGGATAGCACCTTAAAATTATATAATCTTAAAGTAACGCATGCATATTGTTCACTACCTTACTTAACTAACATGCTTCAACTTACTGTTTTTAAATTCTGGATTTTGAGGTCCGTGGAAGTGGATGTTATAGAATTAATTCCATTTTAGCCTTATCCTACTCCTTATTTGTCATAAAATCTTAAGCAAGTCAATAAACATTTAAAAGATGCCTGTAATTCCTGAAAATTTTGGTTATAGAAAGTTATATAAATAAAAAGTTATGGTTCTACAGAATAGCAGCATAAAATAAAATATACATTATTCACTGAATAATGAAAGTTGTATTACTTTCAAACAGAGTATAAGCTTGGTCATCTGAAATGTTCTCTGATAATTTGTTTTGTCTCGTGTTCTTCTAAAAGGTCAAAATTGCCATCTGATACTAAAAAGAATTGGAGATATAAGTTCAAACAAAATTCCACGAATCCAAAGAATCACTATAATTGATCAAAATCAAAGAAGAATTGAAAGTCAAATACAGAAAAATGAAAACCACACAAAATAGTGAGAGTTGTATCATTGAAGAGGGGAAGATCTAATTTTAGTAGAAAGAGAATGGAAAGGGAAAGAAACAAGGAGCAAGTAACAATGGGGAAGAAAAACAGGACGTGGTAGCCTCACGATCAAGGGAAGCAGGGAGAAGAAAAACAATAAGAAAGAAGGTACAATTTGAGTGCTGAGGCACGTGATAGCAACTCAGACTGCCAATGTACTAGACTCCCTTATAAGAGAAAACTGAAGAGCAAAAATCTTAGTAAATTGTCCCCAGCCACACAGGTAGACCAGGATTTTTAACTAACTATAAGACCACCCAGAAGAGCAGTTGGAAGAAAAAAAGTCAGTATACCATTACACAGATTAACAGTATACATGCAGGGCCGGGCGCGGTGGCTCAAGCCTCGCTAAAAAGAACAAACGTCCAGCACATGCTTGGGAGGCCGAGACGGGGGATCACATCCGAGGTCCAGAAAACCTGACCAAGATCGACCAGAACCAATTCCTGCGCCCTCCATAAACCACAGGACGCAACCCCGTCTCTACCTCAAAAAACATACAAAACATCTAGAAAACACGAGAGGAAGGAATAGCAGCCCGCGACGAACACTGTCAAGTACCCACCGAACTACATCCGGAAGAGGCTGCACCCGGCAGCCCACCAGAACATGCGAGCGTCAAACAAACACAGGCGAGCGGAGCTTGCAATGACGCGAACACACGAGATCGCAGAAAACACTGCACTCAAAGACCCCATGACAACGAGTCGGCGCAGCAGAAGCCACATCGTCTCAAACACAAAAAAACAAAACAAAACAAAACAAAAAAAACAGTATACATGCAGAAATAAATTCTGTAACACGTAAATCTGACCATCTCAACTCCCTCTTAAAGTTCTCACGGCACCTCCTTTGTCTTCAAGACAAAACCCCAACTGTGTTGTGTAGCATCCAAGGCCATCTAAAATGTCATGGATGATTTCTGCTCTTTTTCCTCCTTGCACCTCACACTTCAGGTGCTCTGAATTAGTTTTAGCACAGATGCCAAACCATCTCTTGCTATGGTACAGATATTTGTTTGTTTGTTTGTTTTTTCTTTCTGGAATATCCTTCTTTCTGTTTAAATTACCAATTTCTACTAATCCTTGAAAAAGTGTCACCCACTCTAGAAATCTTCCTAGGTCCTGTGTGTCTCCTCCCCATGTTACATTAAAATATCCCTTTTCTGGGTTCTTAGAAGGCTCCACTTTCTTCTCTTACAGGCCTTATTAGATTGGAATGACAGCCTTTCTCTAAATTCATTCTAGAATTGCCTCAGACAGTGAGTTTGTCATTTGTTTCTTGTATCCTCAGGACTTTAAAAATTACCTGCCTGACTGGAGATATTCAGAATGTGGCCTACCATTCAGTTTTATGAATCTGATGAAATAAGTGCATTTAGACAATAATTAGATGAAGGAGTTAAGTATCTCTCTAGACTTAAGGAGGATAGGAAAAGAGATTTAAAAATGCATATGCCAGAAGATATGCAAAATCTCAGGTCCCACCTCAGGGTTCACTACCACCTTTAAAATGTTTCATATTAATCATTAAAAGTACAACATATAATAAGAGAAATCATTTTTCTCTTCTTTAAAAAATGTTCCTTAAGTGGCTATTCTTTGCAAAGCATTACAAAAAGCACTTTCCCAAACAATTCATTCAATGTCTTATATATTCAGAAATACACCATATACTTCAAGACCGTGCACATCATGAAGGTAGATATTTTATTCCTTTTATACCCATTGCTTAATACTGGACCTACCTAGAGTAGGAGCTTAATTACTATATGTTTAAATGAATTATTGAATAAACAAGGAAAAAAGAATACAAAATAATTCTATTGACTGTCGTTCTGAGTGTACACTTTCAGAAAACAGAATGAAGGCTTTCCATGTTGTCACCATCTTCCATTTCCAATGCTCAGTTTGCTAGTAAAAATATGAAATGTTATTTAAAATAAATAATGTGATGAGAAAGCTGATTTATCAAGACAGAATTTACTTTTAATGTAAGATACAGTATTTTAAAGTTGCTTGTATCTAAAATTATACTAAAAATAAAGCCTAAATACATTCAAATTATATTACAGGAAACGACAGGACTTGCCACTTTCTTTTTTCCCAGACTCTGACACTAGTTTAAATTGTTTGACAATTTTGTCTTTTTCCTTTTCTTCTTCCCTTTCCTCCTTACCAAATATATGAGTCACATAGTATACTGGGTAAGAAAGATGCAAAAGTAACATATTGTCAGTGCCCTCTGGAAGCAGATAGTCTAGAAAAAGAAAGTAGGCATGGAAGTGTATAGGTGCCGAAATGTAAACTTTGTAGCTGAGCACAGTGGCTCACACCTGTAATCCTCAAGCTTTGGGAAGTCAAGGTGGGAGGAGCACTTGAGGTCAAGAGTTTGAGACCACCCTAGGCAACATAGTGAGACCCTGTCTCTAAATTTAAAAAAAAAAAAAAAAAAAAAAAAAAAAAAAAAGTTAGCCAAGTGCATTGGTGCATGCCTGTCGAGGCAGGAGGATCCATTGAGCCCAGGAGTCCAGGGCTAGAGTGAGCTATAATCACAGCACTGTACTCTGGCTTGGGTGACAGAGCAAGACTTTGTCTCTAATTTTTTTTTTATTTTAAAAATAAAATAAATTTTATAGATAATAGACACAATAAGGAAAGTTGGACAATTCTTCCTGGAGTGTCAAAGGAGAATCTTTACAGAAAAAGTGATCCTGGAGCTAAGTCTTCAGAGATGAGAAGGAAGATATTTGCCTGAAATTAGGGAGGAAAGGGGCTAATTCTATTAGTTAAGATCAGAGCAAATGAAGGTACAAAGTACAAAACAGAAGAGTGTAATTGGAGAGAATGTTAGTGAAGCTGCAGGAGCAGATAAGGCAGGAGGCACGGCTGAATCCCAGGGGTCCTCGGAAGCCACAGTGAGAAACTTAGACTTCTTTGGAAAGAATAAAGAGTTACTGATTAGTTTTAAGAGAGAAATCGCATAGATTTTTATTCTAGAAAGATTACTCTGGCCGCAGTGTAGAAGGTAGATGTTGGGATTTAAAACAAACCAATCTGTAGTGTTTTTCCAACTTTGATGTACATATGAGTCACCTTGGGACTTGTTGAAATGCAATCAGCTTCATTTCTGGTCTGAGGACCACAATAGGTAGTAAGTAGTTCAAGACAATTGACATGGTGTGTAGCAAGTATATGGACCTAAAAAGATACGGTCAGAAGAAGAATCTGAAAATCTCTTCAATTTCTGCTTAGATAACTGAGAGAACGGTGCTGCTATCACCAAGCAAAGAAATAGAGGAAGAAAGACAGTTTAAAAGGGAAAGACGAGTTTCACTTTAAACATATTAAATTTGAAGTACATCTGAGACAACATCTAAGCAGAGACAGCCAGTAGGCAAATGGTTGTGGGTTAGGGATAGAGGAAAACAATACGCTATAGAAGAAAGTACAATAATAACTTTGGAGTTAGACGGACCCAGACATGAGTTTCTATTGTTATGTGAGATATGAAGAAATTATATCAACATTCTTGTGCTCAATATCCTTATGTGTAAAAAGAAGATAACAATAACTTCCTTGTATGTTTTTAATAAAATGAGTGCAAAACCTAATCAGTGCCTACATTATGGCAGATGATGAATAAATGGTGCCATTTACATGTCTTTGAAGTTCAGGATAGAAAACCTGGAACTTGTTCCTATTTAGGAAGTAGCCATTGAGAGTCAATAAGATAGCTCAGGAAAAGTTTGTAATGTAAAAATAAAGGATATAAAGAGCTCAACTTTAAGAGGAGAGTAGAAGGAATAGTCACAGGACAGAAGGAGAAGGACTGGTCACAAATTTTAAGAGAAAATTGGGAGAGAATGATGTCATAGAAGTTAGAACAAGGAAATTTTTTTAAAAGAGGGATAAGTGAAATGCATAGAGAGGCTAACCAGTGGATTTAACATTTTTGACCTAAAAAGATCTTCAAGATAGGTATGAAAGCAAAACGGATTGCAATGGATCATTGAACAAGTGGAGAAAGAAATGTAAAGGATTCTTTTGGTTTATCTGTTAAAACAGATAATGTAACATTAGAAGAGAATATGGTGCTATGTATTTTTTAGGTGAGACTTTTTAAAAGTTTACATTGTGGAGGACCAACTAAGGTAAGAAACCATAAACTTGAGGTAGAACCAAACAGAATATAAGGGGCTGAGTTGATTCCAGGTAGCAGATTTATAGAGCAGAATCAGTAGAGAAATAATTTCTCTCTCTCTCTGAACACTAGCTTCCAATCCATTCTAACTAGTGCTGTGTTATTTATCCTAAAATATGTAGTATTTCTTTACTCAAGCATTTTCAGTGAGTACCCCTTGCCTACAAAAGGAAGTATAATTTCCATGGTCTACCGTTCAAGGTTTCCATCGTCTGGCTATAACTGTCATTTGCAACTATTTCTTACCACTTCCTTTCATGCATCCGGTACTCCAGTCATATTTGATTACTTTTTATTCTCCCTGCACTCTTTCCACATACTCCATACATACTGCTTCTTATTTAAGGTCCAACAAGAATGCCACTTCCATCATGGCATCTTGTATAAAAGCCCAAATTAAATAGAGTCTCCTCTCAGATTCCCTGTTAGTATTACCGATGAGATATATTATAAGCTACTTATAAAACTAATTTCTGCATTCCTTTTTCTGCCCTTAAAAGAGAGATAACATTTTATTCACTTTTTACAATTCACAGTTTCCTACAGAGTGTCAGCACATACTATAGATTTAATAGTGGCTATTAATTCCTTAGAGATTTGGAAGACTCAGGGCAAATCCTATAAAAAAAATTCCTGAAATTACAAAGGATACTATTTCTTACTCAGCCAACAATCAAAAGTGTAATCCAACACTCATACTATGTATGGAAATAACATATATTTCCTACAAAATATTTTAAATGCTATAAACACTACTGCATGATAAAAGCGATACTCTTTTTTAGTAAAGCAGTGTTAAAAATCTTAGAGAATTGCTGCTCAAACCATGAATCAATAATTAATCTTGTAGAAAGAAGTTTAGAATATATTGCCAAGATCATAAAGTTTTTTTCTTTCTCAAATTTATAATAAAATGTCACCTTGTAAGAAAATAAACTCATGTCAGAATTTACATCAGCTACTTAGAAAATGAACAAATGTAATTCAATTGTGTATGCTTAACTGATGTAGCGTCTACATATATTTACTGAGCACCTACTTTGTTCATGCCTGGTACTAGGTACATTCATACATAATATCTTATTTAATATCCACAGCAATCATGTGAGATAGCTATGTTAGTAGTCCCATTCCACAGATTACGAAATTTGCTCAGAGAGACTTTTAACTTGCCAAATAGTAAACAGCTAGGATGTCTTTGAGCCAAGAATCTCTAGTGCTCTGAGACACTAGAAGATTTTGATCACCAAAGATTGATTAGGACTCATTTTATTTACTCTGGGAAAAGGTGCATCCATAAAGTGAGAAAAAATTAGCAACAAGAGTTGAAGCAAGTGAGTTGAATGTGTAAGCTTAATCTTCAACTATCCATAAAAGACAGTTAACCAATACACCTTCCCTAAGGATTCTACTTAATCAACATGTTAATGCATACATGGCAATTTAGCCTAAGGTGATAAAGTTTTAAATTAGTGGTTCTAGAATTATGTTAATAGATAAGAATAGTTTATCATGATTATCAGCCTTGTTTATATGTAATTTATGCTTCTAAAGTGCTTACAGTTATTTTAAGGAGGTTTTTGAAGTATTCTTAGAAAACCCTGCCTCTCTAATTTTATAATTAATATTATTTTCATAGCCACTCCAAAAGGCTTTGCAAAACAATAGACCTTCAGGCCTGCTCATGTCCATAATCATACCTTTCAATTAGTGAGCCATTTCTGTACTTTTACAGTGGTCGAGCATTCTATGTTATGCTTTTAAATATGGCATGTATTTTACTAAATTTCACTTCAGATATCTCTGCCCTGAAGATAACATAAAGAAACCTGATAATCACTGAATAATATTTACAACATTTCACATGTGATACAGATTTCAATATATTACTATTTTTATTTTGTCTTTAATGTAAATTTTATTAAATCGGGAAGCAATAGCTTTTCTCCCTTTGGAAGATACTACCCGAGGAAAAATCCTACACGTAAAGATTTTCATAAAAACTTGTGTTCTTTGAATGTGGTATTAGTCATGAATTGATTAAAATTCTGATACCTTATGGCCACACGCACTGCTTGGATTCAGAGAAACAGTTCTGCAACTTTTGTTTTCACTGGGGTGTCCTGAGAAGCACAACTTTTCTTTTTTAACCTCCTCTTTGTGGTTTGTAAACTTGAGGGCTAAATCTTATTGAGAGAAGTGGTTGTTGGAAGACAATTCTCCATAGGTCTCTTGTGTTTCTATGTGTTTTCCGAGCAGAGGTATTGATTGCTTTTCTTCCATACTAGATTTTCAAGGACATTTGTATAGCCAACAGCTTTGGTAAAGATAGTGTCTCCTTCCAGAGAAAAAAAGCAGTTTTGTTTATTGTTTGCTATAATAATGATAATGACAGTCTACAGGGCAAAGATCAGGTAGGCCTACTCCCCACCATAAAAGACCCGAGTTCCTTAACCTTAAGGTAACTGTTCTATAACCCAACCCACTGTGCGTCACTTGTTCCTCTTCATACCACACTTCAAAAACTGGGGCTTGGGGAAATAACATCAAAATGCTAATACCCTGACAACTGTCATTTCTGTGAGTAGTAATAAGCTGTCTTTTTTTTTTTTTTTTTTTTTTGACCCACAAGCCTGCTTTCACCAACTTCCATGGAGCTACATCAGGCCAACTTGTTAGCTTGCAAGGAGGGTAAAATGTCAGATCTTTTCCAGTTTGTGTAACCAATAACAACTTCAACACAGATTGTGTCAACTGAGTACTCACTTTCAAAAAACAAAATCATACGCAGGATTTTAATGTTCCTAATGATCTGGATTGGTCAGTCTAGATTTCTTACCTGATTCTCCAAGAAATTTGACATCTTCCTAGTACAAAACTCAGCTAACATGGCTTTTCCTAATTTTGTTAATGATCCTTCCTTCTGTCATCTAGTGACAGAATTGAGCCAGGTTTCCCTCCTACTAGTTCTTCAAACAAAGATAATTTTTGGATGATTTTCTCTTGGGGAATAAGTGAAGTAACATGTTTTCAGATTATATATTCCTTCTTGATTTTTTAAATCAACTTATGGAGGTATAATTGACATACAGAAAGTATACATATTTAATGTATACAACTTGATGAGTTTGGAGATAAGTATACAGCCATGAATTTATCAACACAATCTATGCCACAAACATATCCATTCTTTCCAAAAGTTTCCTCCTCTTTATTATTTTTTCCCCATAGGGTCTCGCTTTGTCACCCAGGCTAGAGTGCAGCGGCGCCATCACAGCTCACTGCAGCCTCTATCTCCTGAGCTCAAAGAATCCCTCCACCTCAGCCTCCCAAGGAGCTGGGCCCACAGGCACATACCACCAGGTCCAGCTAATATTTTGTACTTTTTGTAGAGACGAGGTTTTACCATGTTGTACAGACTGGTCTCAAACTCATGAGCTCAGGCGATCTGCCCACCTCAGCTTCCCAAAGTACTGGAATTACAGGCATGAGCCACTGCATCTGGACCCTTTTTATTACTTTTGTGTGTGATAAGAATACTCAATCTAAGATCTACCCTCTTACACTTTTAAATATGCAACACAGTGTTATTTATCATGGGTACAATGCTGTTCAGTAGCACGCTGGGACTTATTTGTGTTGTATAACAGAAACTATACCCTTTGACTAACACTTCCTTGTTTTCCCCTCCCCCAGCCCCAGTAACTATCATTCAACTCTCTCCTTCTATGAGTTTGACAGTTTTAGATCCCTCACATAAGTGGTGTCATGCACTATTTGTCCTTCTGTGTCTGACTTATTTCCTTTAATATAATGTCTTCTAGTTTTACCCATGTAGTCACAAATAACAAGACATTCTTTATTTTTTCAGGATGAGTAATATTTCATTGTAGGCACATACTATATTTTCTCCATTCATAATGGACAGTTAGATTGCTTGCATATCTTGGCTATTGTAAAATGCTGCAATATATATGGGAGTACAAATATCTCTTGATTTCAATTCCTTTGGGTATATTCCCAGAAATGGGATTGCTGGATTTTATGGCAGCTCTATTTTCAATTTTTGTGGAACCTCTATATTGTTTTCCACAGCAGTTGTACCAGTTTGCATTCACCCCAATAGGATATAAGAGTTCCCTTTTCTCCACATTCCTGCCAACACTTTTCTATTATACTTTTTATAATAATCATTCTAACAGGTACGAGGTGATATCTCATGTGGCTTGATTTGTATTTCCGTGATGATTAGTGATGTTGAGCACCTATTCATATACCTGATGGCCATTTGTATAGCTTCTTTAGGGAAATGTGTATACAATCCCTTTGCACGTTTTCTAATCAGGTTACTTGGGGTTTTTATTCTATTGAGTTGTGGGATTCAATGTTGGATACTATTCCTTTGTCAGATAGATATGTGGTTTGCAAATATTTTCTTTTATTCTGTAAATTGCCTTTACATTTTTGTGATTATTTCCTTTGTTGGGCAATAGCCACTTTGTTTCACGTAATCCCGCTTTTCTATTTTAGACAAGTTTTGTTACCTGTCTTTGTTACTATCCCTTTGGAGTCATATCTAAGAAATTATTGCCAAGCCCAATGTCAAAAAGCTTTTTTCCTATTTTCTTCTATGAGTTTCATAGTTTGAGGTCTTAAGTTTAAGTCTTTAATGGACTTTGAGTTGATTTTTGAGTATGGGATAAGGTCAGAGTCCAATTTCATTTTTTACATGTAAATATCTAGTTTTCCCAGTGCCATTTATTGAAGAGACTATCCTTTCCCCACTGTGTATTTTAGTACCTTTGCAGAAGATCAGTTGACTATATATGAAGGGGTTTATTTCTGGGCCCTCTATTCTGTTCCATTGGTCTATATGTTTGTTTTTATGCCCCTACTATACTGCCTCAATTACTACAGTATTTTAAATAGATTTGGAAACCAAAAATTGTGATGACTCCACTTTTATATTTCTTTTTTAAAGATTGGTTTTGGTTATTTGGGGTCTTTTTTGGTTCCAATAGGAATTTTAGGATTGTTTCTTCTGTTCCTATAAAACAAAATGTCATTGGGATTTTAGCAGGGATTACATTGAATCTGTAGATCACCTTGGGTAGTATGGATATATTAACATGGGATGTTTTTCTGTTTATTTGTAACTTTTAAAGTTTGTTTCATCAATGGTTTACAGTTTTGGTGTGCCACTTTTTCACTTCCTTGGTTAAATTTATTCTTAAGCACCTTATATTTTTTAATGCTAATGTAAGTGAAAATGTGTTCTTGATTTCTTTTTGGATGGTTCAGAGTTAATGAACTGAAATGCAACAAATTTTTATATACTAATTTTGTATCTTGCAACTTTACTGAATTTAATAGTTCTAGTAGTTGTTTTTGTTGTTGTTGTTTTGTTTTTTGTTTTGAGGACTCTCGCTCTGTTGCCCAGGCTGAAGTGCAGTGGCACAATCTCAGCTCACTGAAACCTCTGCCTCCCAGGTTCAAGCAAGTCTCATGACTCAGCCTCCTGAGTAACTGGAATTACAGGCATGCGCCACCAAGCCTAGCTAATTTTTGTATTTTTAGTAGAGATGGGGTTTCACCACACTGGCCAGGCTGGCCTTGAACTCCTGACCTCAGGTGATCCACCCACCTCAGCCTCCCAAAGTGCTATGATTACAGGCATGAGCCACAACGCCTGGGCTTCTGGTTGTTTGTTGACAAAATCTTCAAAAGTTTCTACATGTAAGGTTGTGCCATCAGTGAATAGAGATAATTTTGCTTCTGCCATTCTAACTTAATTGCCTTTTATTTTCATTTCTTGACTAATTACTTTGGCTAGGATTTCCAGTACCATCTTGAGCAGAAGTGGTAAGAGTGGGCATCCTTGCCTTTTCCTAGATCTTAGAAAAATTTTTTTCAGTTTATTTTATATGATATTAGCTGTAGGCTTTTCATATGTGGACTTTATTATGTTAAGTTCCTTTTATATTTAATTTATTGAGAGTTATCATGAAAGGGAGTTAAATTTTGTCAAATGCTTTTCTATATTTTGAGATAATCATGTGATTTTTACACTCCATTCTGTTAAGGTGGTGTATCACATTGATTGATTTCTGCATGTTGAGCCATCCTTGCCTGCCAGGGACACATATTATTTGGTCACGGAATATGATCCTTTCAGAGTGCTATAAATTTGGTTTGCAACTATTTTATGGGGCAATTTTGCATCTATGTTCATCAGGAATATTGGCCTAAAGTTTTGTTTTTTTGTGGTGTATTTGTTGCACTTTGGTATCAGGATGATGTTGACCTTATAAATAAAACTGGAAGTGTTCCTTTTTCCATTTTTTAGAAGCATTTCAGAAGGATTGGTATTAATTCTTCCTGAAATCTTTGGTAGAATTCATCTGTGAAGTCATTTGGTCCTGGACTTTTCTTCATTGGGTAGTTTTTGATTACTGATTAAGTCTTCAAATAGGGTGTCACTATGCTGCCCAGGCTGATCTCAAACTCCTAGCCCCAAGTGATCCTCTCACCTTGGCCTCTCAAAGCACTGAGATTACAGGCATTAATCACTGCACTCAGCCTCTCAGTTTCCTTTTTGTTATTGGTCTCTTTAACCTTTCTAGTTCTTCTTGGTTTAGTCTTGATAGGTTGTATGTTTCTTCAAATTTCTCTTTTTTTTCTAGATTGTCCAAATTTATGGTATATGATTGCTCATAACAGTCCCTATGTGTTTTTCATTTTTGTGAGATCTGTTGTAATGTCTCCACTTTCATTTCTGATTTTATTTATTTGAGTCCTCTCTCTTTTTTTCATACTCTAAGTATTTGTCAATTTTATTTAACTTTTCAAAAAAACAAGTTTCGATTTCCTCAATTTCTTCTATTTTTTCTTTTCCATTTTAGTTATTTCTGTGCTAATCTGTATTATTTCCTCCCTTCTGCTAAATTTGGGCTTATTCACCACTGATTCTATAAATCACTAACATCTAATACAGTTACCATTATTATTTTGATGTAGTTAGACATCCAATCCTAGGTTTAATGCTAGCATTTCTGTATTCTCAGGAAATTATTCTAAACTGATTTCCTGGTATTATTTCAGATTTTCTCAACAACTAATTTTACCTTCTACCGAAATGCTCTCCATCTTGATTGTAAATATAGTTAGTATAATTAATTGTTTTTCTTCTTAAGAGACTAACCTTTATATGACATTTACTCACATTGGATTAAGTTCCTCCTAGGATAGGATAGGCAGGGGTGGATATCATCTTACCTTAAAATCTGTTTCACATGAATATAACTGCACCGAATATCTAATTTTCAAGTAACCTCTGAGTTTTTTCTAGGTTAATTTTCCACCTCTAAAGTCATCCTGAATCTTCGACAAAACCATGTAGAAAGCACAAAAGTTAAGGAAATTCTCGTAGAAAGGCACTGAGTATTTAAAATTCCTAAAGAAACATTTGATTTACTGTACTTATTTTATTTTAAAGAATATGCTTACAGTAAATTATAGGATAATTGTTTGATAAATAATATTTTTTTTTAAAATTAAGTAGTTACTATGCTATAGTAAAGGTATGAAAGGGTATATAGCACAATAAAAATACAAGAAAAGAATTAAAGTTAAAATTTGAGAATTAAAGTCATTACTTAGAAAATACATTAAAACATTATTACAATCTATTGCTTGAAGGCCTGAAGTTGGGAGGCAACCAGACTTCAAGGTCATCTCTCACCTGATCTCTCTGTTTTAGTTCTCTAATCCAGAAAGGTGATCAACTTAACCCTGAATCTTAAGGAAGGTGGAAGCATTAGATGAATTCCTAATATGTCACCAAACACAGTTTCTGCTACTTAGTGTTCAATAAATAGTAACCATGACTGATAAAGTTATTATTAGTACATTAGTCAAATGCCCAGCTATACACACACTCAAGACAGTAACATTTTAAGTACCATAAAAAGCATCAAAACTACCATGGTAAGTATATATTTGGTATGAAAGAGAAAACAAAAAAAAATTTAAAAAGCTTACTTATCATAGATAAACTATAAAAGTTAGGACACTTCCATTTGAAAAACTAAGATCAAAATGAGATAATGACAATTATCACTAAAATTATAAAAGGTGTAGGTAAAAATTGTGCAAAACTACTCAGTTTCAGATGTTAAAATGAATTAATGAGATCTCCTTAAATGTAATAGTTATGACTTAATAGAATAAAGCTCATTTTCTTATAAGAAAAAGATACCAGAATGTAAGGAAAGTTAGAAAAGCTCAGAACAGACATGGAACAAGCAGTTCAGCTTAAATGAAAAGGATTTAAATTCAGAACTCTTCGAAAAGAATAACAGCATCAAGTAAAGAGAGGATAATCAGGAGAAAGAAGAGGGGCAGAAAGAAGGTCTCAATGGATATCTCATTTCCATAGTTTCATGACCTGTAGAGCCGTTTCTCCTCACTTAGAAGTCTTTCCCCAATAGGTGCTGTTACGGGTTCCAAATACAATTAACTCTGCCCCTTTGCAGAAAATAATTTCTTGATACTCCTCAGCTGTTACCACTTTTCTAGGGAGAAAGCAGAGAACACACAGTGGTTTGTTGCCTTTGTTCTTTGAAGCTGACTCGCACTTCACCATAGAAATAGTAAGCAAGATGTGGTACCTGCACTACCCTGCCCTTGAAACTGTTTGGCTTCTTACATCCTGACCATCTCCAAACCCACAATATTTGAAAACGCATCTTTCCCTGATGTCTGGCATTTTTCCATGAACTGCCATTGTATCTCATTTTATGTTTTACTATTTTGTTTAAACCCCTCAAACATTTCATCACAATGTAATGTGCTTCCAGTGGGTTTGGGCAGCTACTCTGAGAGCCTGAGTATAAATCAACACCATTGTGATTCCTGAAGTTGCAAAGTGCTGTCACTCTTGAAACTTTGGGCTGCTTCTCTAGATCCCCGACAACATATAATGCACACAGAGACACACCACTTTCGAAGAAGACTGTTCAGGAGGTAAGTTCTTAAAATCTTCAAAATAGGTATAGTTGGTTGGCTGGGCACCACACTGTCAGGTGACGGTCATTTTTTCCTTTTGGTCTGAATACCCATTGTGATATCATCAGAGGTTCCACACTTCACAAGGAAAGCTTCTTATGACCTCATCAGGAGGCTCAGACCTTGCTAGACTGCCTCCTTTCATGGGTAAACACAATAACTTTCAGCTTGAATGTTAACACCTTGATGGGAAAGGTGTCTCATGGAATGTTTTCTTATCCTTTGAGCACTCTTCATTTCAGAAGCTTTGCTTCTGTTACACCCAAACATGACACTTAGCGTGCTGAGCAGGAAGGACAAGGAAAGAGTAATTCGCAGACTGTTATTACAGGCACCTCCAGGGGAATTTGTAAATGCCTTTGATGATCTCTGTCTGCTTATCCGTGATGAAAAACTTATGCACCATCAAGGTGAGTGTGCAGGCCACCAACACTGCCAAAAATATTCTATACCACTCTGCATCGATGGAAATCCAGTACTCTTGTCTCACCACAATGTAATGGGCGACTACCGATTTTTTGACCATCAAAGCAAACTTTCTTTCAAATATGACCTGCTTCAAAATCAGCTGAAAGACATCCAAAGTCACGGTGTCATTCGGAATGAGACAGAATATCTGAGAGTTGTTGTTCTGTGCGCCTTAAAACTGTATGTGAATGACCACTATCCAAAAGGAAATTGCAACGTGCTGAGAAAAACTGTCAAAAGTAAGGAATACTTGATAGCTTGCATTGAAGATCACAACTATGAAACAGGAGAGTGCTGGAATGGACTTTGGAAATCTAAATGGATTTTCCAAGTTAACCCATTTCTAACCCAAGTAACAGGAAGAATATTTGTGCAAGCTCACTTCTTCAGGTGTGTCAACCTTCATATTGAAATATCCAAGGACCTGAAAGAAAGCTTGGAAATAGTTAACCAAGCTCAACTGGCTCTAAGTTTTGCAAGGCTTGTGGAAGAGCAAGAGAACAAATTTCAAGCTGCAGTCTTGGAAGAATTACAGGAGTTATCCAATGAAGCCCTGAGAAAAATTCTACGAAGGGATCTTCCAGTGACCCGCACTCTTATTGACTGGCAGAGGATACTCTCTGACTTGAATCTGGTGATGTATCCTAAATTAGGATATGTCATTTATTCAAGAAGTGTGTTGTGCAACTGGATAATATAAAGAATTGCTCCTGGTAACTATCTTGATTTGACTTGTTTGTGTTTCTGGGGAATGGTTATTTTCCTAAAATTGAGCAATCTGTAGAAATGTCTCTTACTTAGCCAATGCAAATTTAAATGGGAAAAGTATAACAAGTAATTTTACTTGGGGAATATTTATGAATAATGCAAGAAAGTGTAAAGTAACTGTGTTTCATGGTGGTGACCATCATAAAAACCAAGACAATTGTTAGAAACTAAAATAGTTGTATAGAATATGGGATTCCAGAAATAATAGAGAGGTGGCCAGGGTTAAGACTGTGTGTGTGTGTGTGTGTGTGTGTGTGTGTGTGTGTGAGAGAGAGAGAGAGAGAGAGAGACTTTTGACTTTGTTTTGAACTGAAAAGGTACACAGATGAATATCACTCCACAAATGATATTTTACATAGCTCAATTCAGTACTGGACCATCCACGAGAGGGTGAATTTCAATAAATGACATTAGGTTTGGATTTTCCACGAAACCAACAGATATCAAAAATCTAGCTCACATGAAGGACTATTAGTAATTTTGGATCCTCTTCCACTCTACTTCCTTCCCCTCAAGAATTGGGGTAACTCAAAATCCCTGGCTTGTCTGATAACTAACATGGTCTTCCAAGCCAACTAGAAAAACCTGACTTCCCAAACTTTTACAGCTAAGCTCTTGTGAAGTCATCACTGTAAACACTTATAAGTACTTACTACATAACATGGCTTGTGCTAAATATTTTGCATAACATTTTTCATCACTAATCTGGTACTAGTATTATCTCCATTGTACCTAAGAAAAACCTAAGTTCTCAAGTTGTTTACATCTTCCAGACACATAGTATCACAGTTCATTTGTGCTGCTATAACAAAATACCATACATTGAGTAACTTATAAATAACAGGAATTTATTGCTCACAGTTATGGAGGCTGCAAAGCCCGAGACCAAGGTGCCAGCAGATTCAGTGCCTAGTAAAGGCATGTTTCCTTATAGATAGGATTTTCTAACTGCGACCTTACATGGTAAAAGGGACATAGCAGCTCTGTAGAACTTCTTTTAATGGCATTAATATCATTCATGAGGGCTCCACTCTCCTGGCCAATCACCTCCCAAAGTCCTCACCTCCTAATACCACCACCTTGGGCACTCAGTTTCAACATATAAACTTTGGGGGACACAAACAATCAGACCATACCACATAGTGGCAAGCATATCTGACTTAGCACTCATGCTTCAGGGTACAACAGTTCCCCATGGAAGCCTATTTCATTATGATTTATGGACTCTGATGTACATTGATTTTGCCTAGTATTCCATCTTAAAGGATACCCCAGAAGAAATGGAACCTGTGACAGCTGTTTTCTAGCCAGAGCAAATCACCTATACACTCATCCTACCACTATTCCTAGCAATGTTACTGTCCATTGGTATCTGCTCTTTCAATAAATGCCAAAGGTACATCTCTTTAACAAGATTACAGTAGAGGAGTAGGTAGGCCCCATCCTCCAATTCTGATTTATCTAAGAAGCAAAGTGTTTTGTATTTTGGGTTTATGCAATCGAAAAACACTTCTAATTTTACTTATTAACATTGGAGCGACAGATCCCATACAAGAATTTCTAAACCTAACCTCCCCAGCTGGTGGTTCTTCGAGAATCTCAGGAGAATAACCTGGGGCTTATCTTTAAAAATACACTTTACCAGGGCCCATCCTAGGATTCTGATTTAGTAGACTGAGAAATCTGTATTTTAGCAAGTATTGGAGGTTACTCTGATGCAAAAGATTTCAGGGCCACATTTTAAGAAATGTTCCCTAATCTTAAAATAGCATGTCCTGTGCTTTCTCTCTACTTAATTAAAATCATTTCCCACAAAACCATAGCCCCATGAAGGCCATTGCTACCACTTTACTGCATTTACTATGCACAGACCAAGGACGGGCCTTGCCATGTAAAAAGGTAAAAACAAACTTTCTAAAGAAAAGCAGAAAAGAGTTGCTCCCATAGCACTAAAATACAGCCATCTGGTGAATCCGTAAGCAAAAATTTGAATTGATATAATGGTTATATTGTAAGAGTTGATTTTCCAGATCATTGCAGATTAGGACCCAATGGTTTGTGGGATAATTACAGAGGCATTTGGCTCCTGCTTTAACATAGGGTTTTTTAAAAAAAAATTTGTTGATAATTCTGAATATAAAAGTCACATGCACAAAATTGTGGAAAATGCTTAAAGCATAAAGCATTGTGGCCCATTTTCTTCTGTCTAATTTTATAGAACTGCTTTAAATATTAAGAATAGACAAAATACAAAAATTTGTATCTTGTTCTTTTTTTATAACATATATATCATAAACATTGCCCCATGTCATTAAAAACTCCTTGAGCACATAATTTTAATTATTTACATAATATTCATACTGTAGATGTCCATAACAAGACAAATCATTTCTCTATTCATATATAATTTAAATTTTTAGCATTTTATCTCTGTTATTAACGATGCTATGATGAACATTTGTTTGTCCATATCATAGGTTATTCTCCTTGAGATAAATTCCTTAAAACCGCATATTAAAAAGACATGAACATATTAATAGTTAATATATATTGCCAAATTGCTTTCCATAAAGATTTTGACAAATTTATCATCCCATTAGTAGCATTAAGAGAGTATCTAGCTCAGCACAGTAATCTTGACAATATAATATCATTTTCTTTTTTTTTTGATAAGCAACAAGTAAACCTTAGACAATACAAAACAGGAAACGTTATTTCATGAACTTATACTTCATTATGTCAAGAGTAGTCCCACAAGGATATTTAATTTGGTAGTTATTTTCCTTGTATGGAAATTGGCAGGGCCAAGGAAATGCACAGTCACTACCTGTTCCCTGTACCGTCTCTCTCTCTCTGTCCTCTCTTCTTATCTTTCTCTCTGACCTCTCTCTCTCTTTCTCTTTTCTGTCTCTCTCACACACACACGCACACACACACATACACTTAGGCCTACACTCAAAACACATACATACACACATGCCTAGGCATATCCACACATAAAAAATATTTCAGATTGAGGAGTCACTGTGTTCTGTCCCTCAAATCCCACTCCCAACAGGAGTACAAGCTCCATCAGAATGATGATCTTGTCAATCTCAAGTACCTAGTCCATTATTGCCTGTCATATGGTAAGTACTCAAATGAATGAATGAATGAACAAATGAATAAGATTAACAAAGATAGGAAGCACAGTAGGTTTAACTGGCCTTAAGGTTTTGTAACCCACCAACACCTGCTGTCCCTTAGGAGGCATGCAGCCCACCGCAGATTCCCAGTGCTGGTGTTGTCACCCCTTACTCCAAGGCAGTTCATTCCATTCAGAAACTGCCATTAGTCTTCTGCTGTGATGAAAACCTTTGCTTTTTTCTGACTCCAAAAGGTAGGAAATTTCTCCTCTATCAAGTTTAAGAAAATCAAGTTCTTCAAAAGTCATACATTTCTTTTCATTTTACATTGATTATATTTTACATGATTCTCTGTCAAAGATTTTCTACTCTTGAAGGCTGGTTCAGAGCGCTAAAGGAATGACCATATCATGTTCTACTCAAGCAGTGGTCCATGAGGAGACTTACATCTTTCAACATGCCTGCATGTTAGGGTGCATCCCTGCTGCTCTGGAACATGCCCTGGCTTCATGAGTGCCTTGAGATTAAAGCATGCTTCATCGTTTCCTCTTTGTTTGCACTTTTATCACTTTTTACAAGACCTAGCTACTCCCTTCTACATATCATGCATTACTGGGAATAATCAAATAGAGCTCCTATTCAACTCTTTGGATGTTCAAAAGCTCATAAAGGCCCTCTCCATAGTAGATTAAATTTTAGTGAGTCGATATGAAAAGTGATTTCAGTTCACTGCCACTCAGCCAATTTTTGGCCATGTTATTGATTTATCTTACCTTCTTCTCAATCTTCTCATCATGATATATCTTAGATTCTGGCCCCTCTACTTGGATAACTGAAGCAGCTCCCTGGGATTTACTACTATTCTTAGAAAATGGGTTACCCGTCTACCTTTTCCTAAATTATCGTGAAATCTATCTTGACTCTACTTCCGTCACTTGTCTTTCATTCCTGATGAGCGATCTATTTATTCTTTTCTACTAACATCTGTAGTCTTTTTTATGATATGCTTTCAAATTTTTCTACTTTACTAAGCTCCACTACTTCATCATTGCTTCACATAGCAAACAACTTTGTTCTTACACCAAGAAGACACATCCTTTCAAAAGTGCTATTGCTTCCTTTCTAAGCACATAAAAATATGTTTATGCTCTTCTCCTTCCAAATAGTCACCAAAGAAGTGTATATTCCTTTCTAAGACTAACTTTTCCTCCTGTGCATTGAATCCTAAATTCTTCATCTTTTGCCACCCAGGCTCTTTATCCATCAGGGTGTTAGTTTTGTTTTGTTTTGTTTGAGATAGCATCTCAAACATGGTAAAAATTATATTTGTGTTACCCAGGCTGGAGTACAGTGGCACAATCACGGCTCACTACAATCTCCATCTCCCGGGATCAAGAGATCCTCCTACCTCAGCCTCCCAAGCAGCTGGGACTACAGGCATTCACTGTCACACCTGGCTAATTTTTGTAATATTTTGTAGAGATGAGGTTTCACCATGTTGTCCAGGCTGGTCTCAAACTCCTGTGGGGTCAGTGGTAATACTGCCTTTATCATTTCTTAAGTAACATGGCCTAATTGACATGGCTGGTGAGTGACAAAACTGAAATTCCAGCTCAGGCCTGTCGCACTTCAAATTTCATGCCCTCTATACCTTGCCATGTCTACCCTCTGACTTCTAGTCCATGAGCATAACTAACACCCATTGTCAAAAGTTTCAATATCAATTATTCATTCATGAATAATTGATGAACAATTATCATTCATAGAATAATTGAAGAACAATTATTCATTCATGAATAATTCGAACAATTATTCATCATTATTCATTCCAATATCAATGCAATTCATTCATTCATTCATTCAAAAATCAATCATTCATTCCAATTACCTTTTCTCAGTTATCACAGGAACGTGGTTTTATCTTGAAAGCCTATTTCCTCAATTGTGCCTGCATCTTAGTTTATCTCTTCTCTAATTTCTTCCATATCTCCTCATCCACTATTTCTTTCATATCTCCTCATCCACCCCTCAGCCAAACACAGGCTTCCTCCAACTTCAGTTCTTTGTCTTCTTGTTTTTTTTAGCTTTATTTAGGTATAATTGAGATACAAAAATTTCACACATTTATGCATATATCTTGATGAATTTGGACATATGCATACACCCGTGATACCATAACAACCAAGGTACTAAGCATATCCAACACCTCAAAAAATGTCCTTATGTTCATTTGTGGGGTTTTTTTGTAAGAACATTTGACATGAGATCTATCTTCTTAACATATTTTTAAAGCACATAGTAAGGTATTGTTAACCATGTGTACTATGTTGTACAGCAGACATCTAGAACTTATTCATCTTGCATAACAGAAACTTTATACCCACTAAAGAACAATTTTCCATTTCCCCTATCCCCAGTTCCTGACAATGATTATACATTTCCAATATTGTCTACTGGTCCAAGCCAAACTATGTCCAAAATCATCATTCCCAGATCCAAATCACTTATTTCTTTCCTGTACCCCGCCCCCACTTCAAACAAATTACTCTCTCTTATTTTCTGCTCTTAGAAGCACTATCTTACCATTAACTCAAGGTCAAGACTTTAAGCATTCTTAACTTGTTTTCCAAAGGGAACACACAAAGGGAATGTAAATTAGTCCAGCCTTGTGGAAAGTCGTTTGGAGATTTCTGAAAAAATTTATAACAGAAGTACCATTCAACCCCTCAATCCCATTATTGCGTATATACTCAAATGAATATAAATTGTTCTACCTTAAAGACACATGTACGCATATGTTCATTGCAGCACTATTCACAATAGCAAAGTCATAGAATCAACCTAAATGGCCATCAGCAGTAGACTGGATAAAGAAAATGTGGTACATATATACCGTATACAACCATAGAAAAGAACAAGATTATGTCCTTTGCAGCAACATGGATGGAGCTGGAGGCCATAATCCTAAACACACTAACCCATAGAAATATAAACAAACTAACCCATAGAATAGAAAACCAAATACTAGATTTTCTCCCATATAAGTGGGATCTAAACCTGGGGACGAAGAAAGGAACAACAGACACTGGGGCCTACTTGAGGGTTGAGGGTCAGAGGAGGGACAGGATTTAAACATTACCTATCGAGTACTATGCTTATTAGCAGAATGATTAAATAATCTGTATACCAAACGCCTGTGCCACAAAACATACCTGTGTAACAAACCTGCATGTGTACCACGGAACCTACAATCAAAGATTTTAAAAAGCAAAATCATAAAATAAAACAACACAAAATAAAATAAAACCCAATAAACCATTGGATTCCTTTGTCTCTATCCTTGAAAGTGTCATGCGCGTCTGTGTGAAGAGAACACCAAACAGGCTTTGTGTGAGCAACATGGCTGTTTATCTCACCTGGGTGCAGGCGGGCTGAGTCCGAAAAGAGAGTATAGGATTTGGGTAGGTAAAGGAAAATTACAGTCAAAGGGGGGGTTGTTCTCTGGCGGGCAGGAGTGGGGGTCACAAGGTGCTCAGTGGGGAGTTTTGAGCCAGGATGAGCCAGGAAAAGGAATTTCACAAGATAGTATCATCTCTTAAGGCAAGGACCGGCCATTTTCACTTCTTTTGTGGTGGAATGTCATCAGTTAAGGCGAGGCAGGGCACTTGCACTTCGTTTGTGATTCTTCAGTTACTTCAGGCCATCTGGGCGTATACGTGCAAGTCACAGGGGATGCGATGGCTTGGCTTGGGCTCAGAGGCCTGACAGAAAGCATTTTCCATATTTATTCCCTTTGTCACTTATTAATTATCCATTTATTAAAATTCAATTCATCATTGGGTCTATTTCTATTTTGCAATTTTTAAAATTTATTCTCTTAGTCCCCTTAATAATCCTTGTTATTTTTCACTTATCAAGCTTTCTAACTGATCTGTTTTCATTTTTTTCTCTTAATCTCCAACCTATTCTATGAATTTTTTCCAAATTAATCTTTATAAACCTCAATTGCTTATTAACTGATGTTCCTCACAATCCTGATCACTTTTTAGAAATATCTAATAAGTAAGGGGTACATTTCAAATTCCCTAGCTTAGCAGTCTAATGTCCTCCATGACCTGAGTACCCCTATGTTTTCCAGCATCTTTTCTTTTTTTTTTTTTTTTTGAGACAGAGTCTCACTGTGTCGCCCAGGCTGGAGTGCTGTGGCAGGATCTCGGCTCACTGCAACATCCGCTTCCCAGTTTCAAGTGATTCCCATGCCTCAGTCTCCCAAGTAGCTGACATTACAGACATGCACCACCAGGCCTGGTTATTTTTTCTATTTTTAGTAGAGATAGGCTTTCACCATGTTGGCCAGGCTGGTCTCGAACTCCTGACCTCAGGTTATCCACCCGCTTCGGCCTTGCAAAGTGCTAGGATTACAGGCATGAGCCACCACGCCCGGACTCTAGCATCCTTTTTAAAAACCCTGTTCTACTGGGCTCACCAGAGGTGCTCTAAATTCCCTAAAGGTGAACACATTTTGTCTCTAATTCTGCTTTGGTACTTGTTCACCTTATTTTGTTGTTGTTGTTGTTTGTTTTTCAGAGATAGGAACTTGCAGTGTTTCCCAGACTGGTCTTGAACTCCTGGCCTCAAGGGACCCTCTTGCTCTGGCCTCCCAAGTTGCTAGGATTACAGGTGTGAGCCACCACGCTTGGCTTGTTCACCCTAAGTTGACTATTAAACGTGTCTGCGCGTGTCCTGCTTCTGTTAATAGACTAAAGGAAGAATTTTTTTTCATTCGTAGGTAATATGTGGAAATCTGTGAAACACTGCATCAGACTACATAACTTCAAGTCTTTAGTCTACCAATTGCTATCTTTGTAATTTTAGGCATAGTTAAAACATATGATTTGTTTCATACTCAATTGTTCCATCTGTTAAATGGGGAGGATTTTTGCAACAATAAAATGAGACAATGAGTTAGTTGTACAGCACTTTGCGGCTGCAAATCTGTAGCACCTCATACGGTGTTTATATATCTTGCATGAGCAGTAAATGATTGGTGAATGGATAAAAATGTCCAAAAGAAGATAACTTCCATCAGTCTCACAGATTGGCCAGAGCTGCACAGGCAGTACTTCCCAATGATAAGAGAAAGCTTCTGAGAGCATCATTCTCCAGTCCAGCCAAGCTCTCTACCTTTCAGAAATTCCAATTTACAGATACCTCTGGGTTGGGTGTACAGATTTGTAATTAAAAAATGTTTCGTGGTACCTGGCACATAATGAGAATAGTTAATTTCCTCACTCTGTTATTTCCCTGACAATTCACTCTTGATGTCTTATTATAGGCCAAATGGACATAGATTATTTAAAAAGGTGCCGGGGGCAAGATTTGTCTTCCAAATTCAGTAAATCTGGATCCCAACGGGAAACAGATGGACAAATACAAACCTAATAATTCAAAGAAGGTATCATGAAAGAATTATCAACAAAGACGTGGAAACACATGGAGTAGTAAAGTAACACGAAAGTAGTTCATCTGTTTAGGCCCAGGTTAGGGAGTGACCACTGGAGCCTGGAAGGAGAAGTCTATTTATTGGGTCACCATAAGAAGGGGTGTAAACTTCTGTGGAAGGACCTTGACAGTATAAAGACATTGCTCAGGGAAAGAGCTAACAGCACAAATGTTCTCTTCCTTTCTCCAGTCTCTGACAGAGCTCTCTAGCTAACTCAGTCAATAGCAGACAAACAAGAGAGCCCGTGAATACAATCCATACACGTCAGCCTCCCCAGGTTAACAATATGGTGGTGAAGTGAAGAAAGTAAGACTGGAGGAGCAAATAGGAGACATCAAACATCCATTCATCTGAATGCTATTTCTGACACCGTGCAGAGCTTCATTTTGATAAGATGAACATCTAGCATTCACTAAAGATATTTTATCCTTTTGTTCATTTGGAAATGCCATTTGTTTAAGTAAATAAATATATTTTGTAGCACTACATAAAAGATGTGTTTGGAAGGTTTTCAAGTAACTGTTCTGTATATTTTAGTCCATTTTAATTCCCCTGAAAAGGACAACCTCTTCTAGGTTATAAATGCAACAGCTTTCCTGAATTAATTTTGTTACACAAATATAATTCTTACCATACTGTTCTTATCTCCCTAGTCACTTTTTATTCTTATTTTAGAATATGTAAAGTGCCCTTGCTTTGCAAACACCATGTTCCGACTCCAAACTCATGCAAATAAAGAATAATTTATGGTGCGAATAGGATTTACTAATTGGACAGATTTATTTTTTTCATTCCCTGAGAATGTGATCTGTGACCCTAATGGCATGCAAATGTAGCCTCAGTTCAGAGGCAGTTGTGGCATGAGAGAGTGAGTTAACTTATTGGTATGTAAGACTGCTTTCTTATCAAACCTGGGAAAACCACTCAGCTAGGCAGCCAACAGACTGATCTCAACACTGTGACTTGCAAACACAGTGACAGTGAAGTATCATATAAGGCTTATTACTGAATATACTGGAAAGTTCCATATACATTATATGTTTTTTAGCAAGGATACTGGAACAATTTCTCAATGCTTCCTAATAAATATTTTGCACATTCACCTCAGTATTTCATTTTATACCTCATTTTTGGATCAACAGTCTCCTTCTACAAAGAATTTTCCTTTTCTTTGGGAATTTCCTTATGACTAATTCCATTCTTGCCTTGAAAAATTCATGTTGAAGGCTTCTGCTGATGAGCCACATGTAAGCTTGAAAACAGTTTGAAGACTTTAATAGTTTTGTTTTGCGGTTTTTGTTTTTTTCTTTTTTAACCAAAAGACAACAGTGGCCGGGCGCGGGGGCTCACGCCTGTAATCCCAGCACTTTGGGAGGCAGAGGAGGGCCGATCACGAGGTCAGGGGATCGAGACCATCCTGGCTAACACGGTGAAACCCCGCCTCTACTAAAATACAAAAAATTAGCTGGGCGTGGTGGCGGGCGCCTGTAGTCCCAGCTACTCGGGAGGCTGAGGCAGGAGAATGGTGTGAACCCGGGAGGCGGAGCTTGCAGTGAGTCTACATGGCGCCACTGCACTCCAGAGCCAGACTCCGTATCCAAAAAAAAAAAAAAAAAAAAAAAAAAAAAA
>NW_016809129.1:3225413-3228544 GCF_001698545.2 Rhinopithecus bieti | reverse complement strand
AAAAAAAAAAAAAAAAAAAAAAGACAATAGCCACCATACAGTTTTGTTTCTTCATTTATTGTTCAGGAAACTGAAACAAAGCCCAATTTGAGTGCTTTTTTAAAACAATCCTGCAACTTTAATCAATACTATAGTCCTGGTCCAGCATTATTTTCACATTTTGTTCCATTTCCTCTGTTATTACTAAGCCCATCAGGCAGATCTTAGGAGAAATATATGTGAGGGTTTGGACACAAAAGATACGGTTGAACCAACACCTAATTTCAGAGAGGATGGTTGGAAAGAGCTTCTCACATTTCCATTACTAGGGGGCAGCCCAGCGGTGCATTATGACAGAGGTAGAAGTGGATGTCATTTTTTTTCCCTTTTACCTTCTGATAATTGGAGGAACTTGCCCTAAGAAAGAAAGTCTCAATGGCTCCATTTTCATTTCTATTTCCAAGTTGCTGATAAGTGGGTGGTATTTAAAAAGAAAATAATCTACAATTTCTTAGTAAATCAAGGTAACTCTCATGCTTTCATAAGTTGTAATAAATCTTTGAAAAATAACTTCATATGACTGATGAATGGTAAAATCACTCAGGCCTTGAGTGGGAAGCTATAAAGAAGTAAATCTTACCCTTCTTTCTTCTAGCAGTATACACACACTTTGACACAAGAAATCGTTCAAATCAACCAGAAAATAGCAATCTTAATAGAAAAATGGGTGAAGTATATAAAAAACTTACAGAACGGAAAACCCAGAAGAAGTAAGAAAAAAAGCATATGAAATCGACAAAGAAATGCAAATTAAAACTGCCATTACTTTTATATCACACTTCTAAAAAAGGCAAAAATTAGAAGCCAGTTTAGGTAAATTCTGGTTAGAGGGGGTGTGTGTGTGTGCGTGTGTGTGTGTATGTGTTTAAAACTCTCATACATTGCTCACAGGAAGGTAGACAAGGGCTGCTGTCAGCAATGCGGCACTATTTAGTCAAATTAATCGCGGGCGTGTCCTGTGACTTAGCAATTCCATTCCTGGGTCTATTTTTTTCCAAAATGCTCACACTACTCTGGAAGAAAACACGTACAAGGATGTTCACTGCAGTGGCAGGAAGTTAGTTACATCTTGGATGAATGAAAAGGTAAAGGTGGCAGATACACACCAAGGAGTACCATGGACAGCTGGAAGTAATGGAGTAGACATACCCAGAGCAACATGAGTGGATCTTAAAAGAACACTGCTGGGTAACAAAGGGTAAGACACAGGGCGACTTATATTACAATAACAAATGCAGAAATTGAAAAGAGATACTTACAAATTACAATATACATTTTTTAAGAACATAAGCTCTTTTTTAAAAAATACACATTAAATGTATTAGAATGGTTGCCTGTGCAGAGAGGAGAAAAGAAATGAGCTATGGGGAATAAAAGAAAACAGGTGAATAAAAAGCTAGAACAAGGGAAACAAGAAAGCAAACCAAAAATAAACAACCAGAACCACAAAAGGAGGAAACTAAAGGGAAAACAAACAGAAGTAAAAAATTGTTTTATTTATTCAGAAGTAGCATGAAGTTAAAGCTGCCAAAGTTAAACGGAAATAAGTCCTTACAATTTCCCTCTCCTCTGCTTGTGTCAGGGAGAGGGCATTACACATCAACCCGACCTTATGTAACTGTGAGTGGTCTGTTGTAATCAGATGAGGCTGAGTGCTGGGCAAGGGTGTGCTTCGAACAAAGTAAGAAATGCCACTCATTTGGCTGGGGTTAAATTTCTCAAGACAAATACAAACTGGAATTGGAAAAAAGAGTCTATTTCTGTTTTCACCTAGGAGGTGATCGGAAAAAGTGAGTTTGGCTTCATAGGCTGTCACTGTTATCAAAGGATTGTTTAGGAGAGATCAAAAGAGGCCAGGACCTGTAAGCAGTGTCAAATTCTAACTGGGAAATTGAAAAAGTTGTGTATTTCTTCTTACCAGATCGGTAGATTCTGAAAACCCAACCATAAACATATAGCATAGCTTCACTGTGATTCACTCAAAATTCTAATAATTTTCTCTTCTATAAAACTACTTCAGAAAGGAGTACAGAAATGTCCTGCCTCTCCAGTTGCCCTCTCTAGTCCTCAACTTTGTTCATGTCTATCTTGTTGCCTGGTCTAGTCTCCTGGTGGTGAAGAAAATTAACAAAAGAAGTTGCTGGACCATTCATTTTAAAATTTTACTTATTATAGTTCAATGAATATGTCAGAAAAAGCAAAACTATAAAGACAAAATTCATTTCTCTTTAAACAGAGTGTTAGAAAGAATTTGGCTGTAAAATTATTAGTGATATTTTCCTAGGAAATGACAGTATAACAGAAAATGAGTTGACACTTCTCAAAGAGGTACTGGAGATGGTTTGGTAGCCTTGACACACAATCACATTGTATTCAGAGGATGCCCTGGAGTTTCTGGCACAAAGGACAGACAGCCGAAGACTTAATATTGGACAGCCAATTTACATCTACCCCAAGATATATGATTCTGTGAAATAGAGTGCATGTCTACAGTTCACACTGTGGCAGTAGAAAATACTATAGGCATCATGATAGTCAAACTCAAAATATACACAATTAAATTTTAAGCATATAAAATACAGCTCATATGCACTGAAGTCAAAAGGTATTTGGAATGGGTACAGTGAGAAAATATGGAGTCAGTAGAATAGAACAGAGTCCCTCCTGATCCCTGTTTCATTGCTGTCCATCTACATCCAGAGTTAGAAATCCAGATGTGCTATCCGTCAAATTAAACTATTCTCTTTTTCTGTATTCCCACTCCATTAGCTTTCTCTTGGCAAAGCAACCATGTAGAAACTTCAAATGATGCCAACAGTAAACTTTTCCCAAAAGTCTACAGAATGTGGAAATATCTGAATCAAGTACAGTTGGTCTACTGTTGGTGGAGAAAAGCATAAACTTTAACCCATACTGTGTTATAGTGCTGGACTTATCACAAAGAATTTACTTCCCATCAATTAATTCTAAAAGTTATTGTCCTGAAAAACACCCTATAACAGGAACTGTAGACTTTGAAAAACAATATGAGTAATGATCTCTGCTTTCCAGGAGCTGAAGATCTCTTTGTTTTGTTTTTTTTTTTTTTTTTT
>NW_016809129.1:3191158-3222917 GCF_001698545.2 Rhinopithecus bieti | reverse complement strand
TTTTTTTTTTTTTGAGACAGTCTTGCTATGGACCTTTTAAAGAGTGATAGTTACTGAAAATTCACATGTTATCTTTATGTTTCCAGCAATTCAGAGATGATAATTTTAACAGAGAGCACTATTGAGAAATTAGTCAGTACCTTGGCTTTTTGTTCCTATAGATTCAATCAATACAAAGAATAACAAAGTAATATTCCCCTTCATGGTAAGCAGGGTCTAGAATCCCTTGTCCTAGAATTAACAGCTTTTTCTGATTCAGGTCCAGAGGAAGCGAGTTAAGTTGGCTCATCTGAAGAGTGGCAGGAGATAGTGAGTTTCGTGTTTGGAAGGTGGAGATAAATGAAGCTGATGAAAGTCCAGCAGAGAAATCCATATTGTTCCTACCACATGCCAGGAAGTGTTAGGAACATTAATATGGCAGCTTATGAAGCCAGGGGAAGAATTTCTCCCAAATCCAAGTGTGTGATTGAAATTGGACATTCTACTTTTCTTGTATTCAAGTGTCATACATCCATTCACATCCATTTCATGAAAATAAACAAAGGTCTGGTTTGCAAGATATCTGACTCTTAAAAAGCCTTTCCACTTATTCTGTGAATGCCTAGACAGATTATTTTCCATATTTCAGTCTTATAAAAAGCGAGAGTATTTCCTCATTTGGTTAATATCTACTGAGCCCAATCTTTATGCCAGACTCTGCATTAGGCACTAGGAGCACAAAAGGAAATTGGACACCCTTTTTTGTTCCTGGTAGGTCCCAGCTGAGTGGCGGATACTGGCATGTAAAGGACTAATTAGGCCGAAACTTCACACTGTGGGAGACCAAAGGAGAGCAACAAACTCTCCCTCAGGAAGTCAGGAAAGGCTCATATGGTGAATGCTGCCACCACCCTCTACCCTCCCTAGGAGGACTGAAGCACTCCTCCTCCAGCTGCCTCATCAAGGTAAGGCCCCATCCCAGGACCTGATCACATGGGAAATCCTACCCCTTTGCCCCAGTTCAAGACAACTTTGCAGCATCATCCCAGCTTCCAAGCTCCCAGGACGATTGACTAAGGCCTTTGTTATGACTGCATCAACAGTTCACCATCCGCCTTCCAACCCAGAAGCAGGCAAATTTTTCTGAAAGGGCTAGAGAGTATAATGTTTTAGGCTTTGCAGGCCACATAAGGTCAATTTCTGTCGGGTATTCTATTTTTTTTTTACACCCCATTAAAAATGTAAAAACCATTCTTACTTATTTCAGGGCCAAATACAATCAGGCCATGAACCGGATTTGCTCTGTGGAACATTGTTCCACCCTAAACAGCTTTTCTCGTCTGCTCTCCACAGCTGTTAATCCCAAAAGGACTTCCCAATAAACATCCGGCAAGCTAATCTCTGTCTCAATCCTACTTCCTGGGGAGCCTGAGGGTTACAGTTTGACAAAGGAAGTACTTAGAACCCAAAGGTTTAACCAAGATGGTGACATTGAACTTTACCTATGCCCTGTCGTTCAGTAGCTTTCCAGAATTCCTCACCCTTTTTGTGTTCTGGGAAAGGGTTTACTGCAAAAACCTCCTTCCAGGTGACACATGAGACTCAAAATACACTCTTTTTCCTAACTCACATAAGACTCACAAATGTTTCTGTATAACAAAGCCAGACCCTGAAAAACTGTCTTTGTTTCATAAATAATTCGCTGAACTGTTTATCCTCCCAAAACTAGCTTGACACAGAGATAAACATTTCTTGTTCATCTTGTCAGAGGCATTCAAACCAGAGCAACTTGAATAGGGGCTGGATAAAATAAGGCTGAGACCTACTGAAGCAGGACATTTCCCTGACCCCTTTGTGGAACTCGCAACAGGGGTGCCCCGTTTACTCAGCCCACAGATCTCAACTCCTCCTGGGAGGAAGCGAGCAAGCCAACAAGGTGGGAATAGGAATACACGAGTGCTAGAATCAGCCGGCCACTTCATCGCCAGCAAGAGCGAACTCCACTCACTCAGACCCGCTGCCTTCCACCCCTCATGGGAGAGGGCACACGGGTGAGCGGGTGCAGGAGCCAGGGTGAGTGCTACTGGGTGCTGGCAGGAGCAAACTCTGTGCATACTCAGCGGCAGCACTGTGGGGGTGCTCATGACCCTTGAAGCCCCAGAGGGAGTGTTACAGTGCTCTTTTAGCCCTGCCATCCATGGACAGCTTAAGCCTTAACAGCTCAGTGGACCCTCTGCCTTTTCATGTGAGGCAGCTGCCTTCTGCCAACAAAGGCAAAGGGTCAGTGTGACAGCCTTTTTGCGTCCGCACTCACAGCTCCCGAGCTCTTGTCCAGCGTCCAGGAGAAAGGAGATCACATGAACAAATTGAAGGATGGTAAATGTGGGGGATATTATTGCTGATGAAAGTGGCTCTCAATGGGAAGGAGAGCTGAAAAGCAGATAAAGCGAGAAGGTAATTTTCCCCCGAAGTCCAGCTATCTCCTGCCGGATTCCTCTCTGAAGTTACCAGAGAAGCTGTCAATTTGTCCCTCTGAAGTCAAGCCGCTTCTCTCCAACATCCAGCCGTAGTAGCTAACGTCCAGCTGCTTCTCCTCTCTCTGCCTGCTGGGTTTGGGGTGTTTATAGGCACAGAATGGGGCAGGGTGGGGCTATGGGTTGTTTTGGAAAAGGCAACATTCAAGCAGGAAAACAATGATGTAAATTCTCACTTTGGGCTGCAATCTCTGGCATTTTGGCTTGAGGGTGGGGCCCTTGCCGGGGACCCTCCCTTTTCTGCCCAGAATTTCTCTGCTGCCTGTCCCTATCACTACTGGGCTGCATTCCCAAGGGATTAGGCATGCTAAGTCACAGGATGAGATAGGAGGTTGGCATAAAATACAGGTCATGAAGACCTTGCTGATAAAACAGGTTGCAGAAAAGAAGCCAGCCAAAACCCACCAAAACCAAGATGGTAACATGAGTGACCTCTGGTTGTCCTCACTGCTTATTATAATGTATTAGCATGCAAAAGAAACTCCCACCAGTGCTGTGAGAGTTTACAAATGCCATGGCAACGTCAGGAAGTTACCCTATATGGTCTAAAAAGGGGAGGAACCCTCAGTTTCCAGTATTGCCCACCTCTTTCCCGGAAAGCTCATGAATAATCCATCCCTTGTTTAGCATATAATCAAGAAATAACTATAAGTACCTTATTTGAGCAGCCCATGCTGCTGCTTTGCCTATGGAACAGTCATTCTTTTATTCCTATACTTTCTTTTTTTTTTTTTTTGAGACAGAGTCTCGCTCTGTCGCCCAGGCTGGAGTGCAGTGGCCGGATCTCAGCTCACTGCAAGCTCCGCCTCCCGGGTTTATGCCATTCTCCTGCCTTAGCCTCCCGAGTAGCTGGGATTACAGGCGCCTGCCACCTCGCCCGGCTAGTTTTTTGTATTTTTTTAGTAGAGACGGGGTTTCACCGTGTTAGCCAGGATGGTCTCGATCTCCTGACCTCGTGATCCTCCCGTCTCGGCCTCCCAAAGTGCTGGGATTACAGGCTTGAGCCACTGCGCCCGGCTATTCCTATACTTTCTTAATAAACCTGCTTTCACTTTAGTCTATCGACTGGCTCTGAATTCTTTCTTGCACGAGATCCAAGAACCCTGTCTTGAAGTCTGGATGGGAACCCCTTTTCAGTAACAATCTGACAGACTGAGTCTCCCCCTGATTACAAAAAAAAAAATCCTAACTGTGAAGTCATCCCACATACAGCTTAGACAAGCTCTTTGTTATAAAATCCAAGGCGGCCGGGTGCGGTGGCTCAAGCCTGTAATCCCAGCACTTTGGGAGGCCGAGACAGGTGGATCACAAGGTCAGGAGATCGAGAGCATCCTGGCTAACATGGTGAAACCCCGTCTCTACTAAAAATATACAAAAAAACTAGCTAGGCAATGTGGCGGGCGCCTGTAGTCCCAGTTACTTGGGAGGCTGAGGCAGGAGAATAGCATAAACCCGGGAGGCGGAGCTTGCAGTGAGCTGAGATCCAGCCACTGCACTCCAGCCTGGGCGACAGAGCGAGACCCTGTCTCAAAAAAAAAAAAAAAAAAAAAAAAATACAAGGCAAAACCGCCCTGCTGACATGCTTTGATCCTCAGATCTGGGGTGCTCTTGCTATTCCAAGATTCCAAATAAAATCAATCTCCCTACATGTCCTGGGGTTTAGTTTTGTCTTTGTTTTGCCTTTAACAGTGGGAAGATGGTTGCAGGCAGAAGAAATATAAGGTTCGAAGCACCGAAGTACAAAAGGATCTGATATTGTCACAGACTGAGAGATTTGATGTGGAGAGTGTGGAGCTCTGGTGGCGGCCAGAGTGCAAGGCTGGAGTAGTAAGTTAGAACAGGCTGAAGGGCCTTGTATTCAACCCCTAAGGTGGTCATGTTCCTGAGGACCTTGGTGCAGTCCCTTCTTGAAGATAAAGAGTCTTGGCCAACCATCCAGGCAAAAATAATTCCTGCAGTGAAGAAAAAGACAGACTTTAAAAGTGATCACCAAGAGAACATGGTCCCCTAAGACAGAGGACTTCAACTGACAAATCCCTAAAATTTTAGAAGAATTTTAGAAAAATAGGTATCTACTTGTACATTTTCAGTTGATGTTTAAGATTTATCTCTTAAAAAGTAAAGAGTAACAAGTAATTTCAGACATATTATAAATATCAACATTTTCAAATAAAATCTTTTTAATAGATTTTTTAAGTATGCAGCAGAATCTAAATACACTAAATTTATTCATTTTTTTAAAAAAAGACTAACACTTTTCTAATTTTATATAGTTTTTTTCTCTTTTTGAACTTTCCTATCTCATTTCACCAATACATTTTATACTAATGTAATACATTTTTATGCTGAAAAGTCTTTCACTGATTATTCTGTTATACATGTTTGCTACAAAAATATGTATATAATTTTTTCCTGTTGCCCACAAGAGTCTAAAAGATTTAAAAATTTTTTCTTCTGTAAACAACTATTCAAAACAACATAAAGATATTAATAAATTTAATGTAATTATTAAAGATAAAAAATTAAATTGAAAACACAATTCATACTGACACGGATCAAGCTCATTTATTTCGGATTAATTTGTATATCTATCAGTGAATATTATTACTAGAAAGATAGAGTTTGTTTTATTTTACTTCATAGATATGAGCAATGAGTAACCTTGATCAGAAAAAAAGTGAATGGGAAAGAGTTTTCTTATGACAGTGTCACTCAGTTCTTTAAATTCTTCTGAATTTTATACCAAAAAAATCAAAGTAGTCTATCATCAAACATTATTTTTAATAATATGTCAATGGACAATTTGTTAGCCAGCCCGTCTGTTATATTGAAAGCAAACAATAAGAAACCAATATATTTGAAAATGGACTTGTTATTCTATTATTAGAGCCACTGACATCCTCAATTTCTGAAAGGAAGAGGGCTAAGAGCACAAAGTCTTTACCATGACTCCCCCAAAGACCAGCTACACCAGTGACTCTTTCACTGAAAGGGGTTGTGTTTAATTCAATATATTCAGGAAGGGAGGCGGAAATTAAAATATTCAACTCAACGCATCTTTGAAACCTGTCAACATCCAGGAACAAAATGCAGTGTTATGCTCATTTAATTAGTGGGAGATATCCACCACATAACGTAATTAAGCAAGTCAACCCACATTTAATAATGTCAACCATCAGCCACTCTTAAAAAACAAAATAAAAAATCAGAATTCAAGTTTTAACTTCCAATAAAAGGATAATACACATATTTTCAGAAACATAAAATTCACTGTGAAATAAATTAGAGGTCATATCTTGTAACATAAGTTACTAAAAGCAACCAAAATTACAATTTTTCATATCTACATAATGTAATTTATCATTTTCCAATAAATTGACAACATGATCAAATGCCATTTTTATTTCTTAATTTGCAAGACTAAATTATGAGTTATTTATAAAGTGAGGAGTCCGATATATATATATGAACTATGTGTAAAATACAGTAAACAAATCTCTAATTAAAATTCACTATATATTTTATTTTAAAATTATATGTACTACTAAAATTACTTAATCGAGCGGTTAGTTTCACTTATATTTTCTTGGTAGGAAGTAGAAAATATTAAATATTTTAGAGATGAAACAAGATTAGGCTGACAGAAATCAGAATAATTACTTTATGAAATTATTTGAGAAAATAAGTTTAACTACTTTAGCATATGATAAACTCCAATCTGAAAAAAAAAAAAATTATGTCACAGTTTCTATCTAGTATCTTAAGGAATTTGACAGTCCCAGAACACTTTGCAGTTACATGTAAAATAATCAACAGCCTGATTTATAGTCATTTGCCTCCTCGCTTCAAGCTAACAACAGCTTGAAACTGACTGTGTCAAGCAGGCATATCAGTGCCATTTTTCCAATAGCCTGTGCTCACTTTACATCTCTGTGACACATTTTGGTAATTCATGCAATATTTCAAACTTTGCGTTATTATTACACTTTTTATGATGATATGTGATTTTTTTTTTTTTTTTTTTTTTTGACAGACTCTCACTCTGTCTCTCAGGCTGGAGTGCAGCGGTGCGATCTCAGCTCACTGCAACCTCCATCTCCTGGGTTCAAGAGACTCTTCCGCCTCTGCCTCCCGAGTAGTTGGGATTACAGGCATCTACCACCACATACGGCTACTTTTTTTTTTTTTTGGAATTTTTAGTAGAGACAGGGTTTCACCAGGTTGGCCAGGCTCTTCTCAAACTCCTGGCCTCAGGTGATGCACCCACCTTGGCCTCCCAAAGTGCTGGGATTACAGGCGTGAGCCACCATGCCCTGCAGTGATTTTTGATATTACTATTGACCCTGTAATCACTCATGCAAGACAGCAAATTTAATTGATAAATATTGTGTGTTCTGACTGCTTCACAGACCAGCAATTGTCCCATCTTTCTCCCTCTCCTTGGGCCTTCCTATTCCCTGAGACACAACAATATTGAAAGTGAGCCAATTAATAAGCTACAAATAGCCTCTAAGTGTTCAAGTGAAAGGAAGAATCACATATCTCTTACTTTAAATCAAGAGCTAGAAACGATTAAGTTTATGAGGAAGACATGTTGAAAGTCAAGATGGGCTGAGAGTTAGGGCTCTTGTGTCGAACAGTTAGCCAGATTGTGAATGCAAAGAAGTTCTTGAAGGAAATTAAAAGTGCTACTCCAGTCAATATATGAATAATGTGAAAGCAAAAAGCCTTATTGCTGATATGGAGAAAGTTTTAGTGGTCTGGAGAGAAGATCAAGCCAGCCACAACATTCCCTTAAGCCAAAGCCTAATCCAGAGCAAGGCTGTAAGGCTCCTCAATTCTATGAAGACTGAGAGAAGTAAGGAAGCTGCAGGCAAAAGGTTGGAAGCTAGCAGAGGTTGGTTCATGAGGCTTAAGGAAAGAAACCATCTTCATAACATAAAAGTACAAAGTGAAGCAGCAAGTTATGATGGAAAAGCTGCAGCAAGCTACCCAGAGGATCTAGCTAAGATCATTGATGCAGGTAGCTACACTCAACAACAGATTTGCAGTGTAGACAAAACAGCCTTCTATTGGAAGAAGATGCACCCTGAAACATTCACACCTAGAAAGAAGTCAATGTCTGACTTCAGGGTTTCAAATGCAGAGTTTCAATGCAGCTGGTGACTTTAAGTGGAAGCCAGTGCTCGTTGACCATTCTAAATATTGTAGAACCTTTAAGAATTATGTTAAATCAACTCTGCCTGGCTCTATAAGTGCATCAACAAAGCCTGGATGACAGTATATTTATTTACAACATAGTTTACTGAATATTTAAAGCCCTCTGTTGAGACTTAGTGCTCAGAAAAAAGATTCCTTTCAAAGTACCACTACTCATTGACAATGCAGCGAGTCACCCAAGAGCTCTGGGAAAGATGCACAAAGAGTTTTTATGCCTGCTAACACAACATCCATTCTGCAGTCCATGAATCAAGAAGTAATTTTGACTTTCAAGTCTTATTATTTAAGAAGTATGTTTCATAAGGCTAATGTCTGGCTAATGTTTGTAGTTTTTGTAGAGATGGGTTTTCACAATGTCACCCCGGTTGGTCTTGAAGTCCTGGACTCAAACAGTCTGCCCGCCTTGGCCTCCCAAAGTGCTGGGATTGCAGGCATGAGCCGTGGTGCCTGGCCAATAGTTGTTTATTGCTTAATATTTTTGGCAGGAAGATAAAAGGGACTTGAAAAACTCTTTAGGCTTATGTCTGTATCTTAGACTTCTGAGTATTTCACTCACTGCCGTGTAAAGGAACCCATAACTCCTTAGGGCCTATAAAGTAGAAGGGAGTCTCTCTTTTGGCTAACACTTTATGTAAATTAGATGATATATAATTTTATATCTTTAAATTTTTATATATGATACACAAAATATATACAGATGCTCTTCTGCTTATAATGGTGTTATGTTCTAAAAAGCCCATCATAAGTTGAAAGTATCATAAGTTGAAAATGCATTTAATACGCCTAACCTACTGAACATCATAGTTTAGCCTACATGTTCAGAATGCTTATGTTAGCCTAAAGTTGGGCAAAATTAACACAAAGCCTATTCCATAATAAAGCATTGAATATCTCATGGAAATTATTGAATTTTCTACTGAAAGTGAAAAGTAGAATGGTTATATGGGCACTCGAAGTTTCAGTTCGATACATTGCTTTCACACTATTGTAGAGCTGAAAATATAAGTCAAACTGTCATTAAGTTGGGGACTGTCCATATATGAAACATATAACAAACAAAAGAAAGGGATTTGGCTTTCAAAATTGGAATTCTTATATATTTTTTACATTTATTATGATAAAAAATGAAAAAAAGAAAGAAGGAAAATCTTTCTAGACAAAACCTAGCAGAATCTCTCCTTGAACACTTTAATTGCCATTGAAAAAATTAATCTTGCAATATTTTATACAAAATCTTATAATTGGTTCTATAGTTAATTAAAATTTCATTACCGAGCCGGTGTGAGAAGCACAGCTTGTTTGAAGTATTTATTATTCCTTCTTGAATTGCTAATGAATTAAAGCCTCAAGTGCATCTGTATTAAAGTCACCTTCCTGCTCATCTATCTACATGCTCAGAAAGTAATATGTTAAAACCAAGAGTCTTCATCTATTTGGTGCTATTATTTTTCTTGACTAGTGAATGTAAATTTATTCTGTGGCACTTTCTGAAAAATTAACTACTGTTACTGTTAACATTGTCTTTTCCAGTCCAGTTGCTTTAGTAATTAAGATTCTATTTGAAGTTCATTTTCATTTAAGCATATTATAACTTTTGACGACATTTTTCTCATCATCAAAAGGTCAATGCAAAGTCATGTCAACAGCATTAACTGTTCTGATCTGTAGACTTCATGGAAGAAGATACTGCTTCACCCTCTGGATTTTAGTTTATATTCCTTAATCCATTTAAAACAGATTTAAAAGAATCTAACCTTTTATAAAAAATATATATATATATCAGTGGTGGCTGGCAAGATGACTGAATAGGAATAGCTACAGTCTGCAGCTCCCAGCAAGATCAATGCAGAAGGCAGGTGATTTCTGCATTTCCAACTGTGGTACCCAGCTGATCTCATTGGGACTGGTTAGATGGTGGGTGCAACCAAGAGAGGGCAAGCCAAAGCAGGGTGGGTCATCGTCTCACCTGAGAAGTGCAAGGGGTAGGGGAACTCCCTCCCCTAGCCAAGGGGAACCATGAGGGACAGTGCCCTGAGGAATGGTGTATTCCAGCCCAGATACTACGCTTTTCCCATGGTCTTCACAACCCACAGACCAAGAGATTTGCTTGGGTTCAAGCACAAAACTGGGCAGTCATTTGGGCAGATACCAAGCTAGCTGCAGGAGTTCTTTTTCATACCCCAGTGGCTCCTGGAATGCCAGAGAGACAGAACCATACACTCCCCTGGAAAGGGAGCTGAAGCCAGGGAGCCAAGTGGTCTAGCTCAGTGGATCCCACCCCCACGGATTCCAGCAAGCTAAGATCCACTGGCTTGAAATCACTACCAGCAGAGCAGTCTGAAGTTGACCAGGGACGCTCGAGCTTGGTGTGGGAAGGGGCATCTGCCATTACTGAAGCTTGAGTAGATAGTTTTCCCCATACAGTGTAAACAAAGTTGCCAGGAAGTTTGAACTGGACGGAGCCCACCACAGTTCAACAAACCCACTGTAGACAGACTGCCTCTCTAGATTCCTCCTCTCTGGGCAGGGTATCTCTGAAAGAAAGGCAGCAGCCCCAGTCAGGGACTTACAGATAAAACTCCCATCTCCCTGGGACAGAGCACCTGGGGGAAAGGGTTGCTGTGAACCCAGCTTCAGCAGACTTAAACGTTCCTGCATGCCAGCTCTGAAGAGAGCAGTGGATCTCCCAACATGGTGCTTGTCCTGTGCTAAGGGACAGACTGCCTCCTCAAATGAGTCCCTGACTCCCATGCCTCCTGACTGGGAGACACCTCCCAGCAGGGGTAGACAAACAACTCATATAGGAGAGTCCCAGCTGGTATCTGGCAGATGCCCTCTGGGACAAAGCTTCCAGAGTAAGGAACAGGCAGTAATCTTTGCTACTCTGCAGACTGCCCTGGTGATACCCAGGCAAACAGGATCTGTAGTGGCTTTCCAGCAAACTCCAGCAGACCTGCAACAGAGGGGCCTGACTGTTAGAAAGAAAACTAACAAACAGAAAGGAATAGCATCAACATAAACAAAAAGAACATCCACACAGAAACCCCATCTGAAGGTCACAAACATCAAAGACCAAAGGTAGATAAATCCACTAAGATGAGGAAAAACCAGCACAAAAAAGTTAAAAATTCCAATAACCAGAATGCCTCTTCCCCTCCAAAGGATCACTACTCCTCACCAACAAGGGAACAAAACTGGATGGTGAATGAGTTTGATGAATTGACAGAAGTAGGCTTCAGAAGGTAGGTAATAACAAACTCCTCCGAGCTAAAGGAACATGTTCTAACCCAATGCAAGGAAGCTAGGAACCTTGAAAAAATGTTAGAGAAATTGCTAACTAGAATAACCAGTTTAGAGAAGAACATAAATAACCTTNCTATGTGAAAAGACCGAACCTATGTTTGATTGGTGTACCTGAAAGTGACGGGGAGAATAGAACCAAGTTGGAAAACACTCTTCAGGATATTATCCAGGAGATCTTCCCCAGCCTAGCAAGACAGGTCAACATTCAAATTCAGGAAATACAGAGAACATCACAAAGATACTCCTCAAGAAAAGCAACCCCAAGACACATAATCATTGGATTCACCAAGGTTGAAATGAAGGAAAAAATGTTAAGGGCAGCCAGAGAGAAAGGTTGGGTTACCCACAAATGGAAGCACATCAGACTAACAGCAGATCTCTCTGCAGAAATGCTAGAAGCTGGAAGAGAGTAGGAGCCAATATTCAGCATTTTTAAAGAAAAGAATTTTCAACCCAGAATTTCATATCCAACCAAACTAAGCTTTGTAAGCAATATGGAAAGGAAAAACTGATAGCAGCCACTGCAAAAACATACCAAATTGTGAAGACCATCAATACTATAAAGAAACTTTATCAACTAATGGGCAAAATAACCAGCTAGCATCATAATGACAGGGTCAAATTCACACATAACAATATTAACCTTAAATGTAAATGGGCTAAATGCTCCAATTAAAAGACACAGACTGGCAAATTGGATAAAGAGTCAAGTTCCATCAGTGTGCTCTATTCAGGATACTCATCTCACATGAAAAGATACACATAGGCTCGAAACAAAAGGATAGAGGAATATTTACCAAGAAAATAGAAAGCAAAATAAGCCAAGGTTATAATCCTAGTTTCTGACAAAACAGACTTTAAACAAGCAAAGATCAAAAAAGACAAAGAAGGGCATTACATAATATTAAAGGGATCAATGCAACAAGAAGAAATAATTATCCTAAATATATATGCACCCAATACAGGAGCACCCAGATTCATAAAGCAAGTTCTTAGAGACATACAAACAGACTTAGACTCCCACACAATAATAGTGGGAGACTTTAACATACCACTGTCAATATTAGACAAATCAATGAGACATAAAATTAACAAGGATATTCGGGACTTGGACTCAGCTCTGGACCAAGCAGACCTAATAGACATCTACAGAACTCTTCACCCCAGATCAACAGAATATACATTCTTCTCAGCACCACACTGCACTTATTCTAAAATTGACCATATAATTGGAAGTAAAACTCCTCAGCAAATGCAAAAGAACTGAAAGTATAATAGTCTCTCAGACCACAGTGCAACCAAATTAGAACTCAGGATTAAGAAACTCACTCAAAATCACACAAATACATGGAAGCTGAACAACCTGCTCCTGAATGACTACTGGGTAAATAATGACATTAAGTCAGAAATAATGAAGTCCTTTGAAACCAATGAGAACAAAGACACAATGTACCAAAATCTCTGGGACACAGCTAAAGCAGTATTTAGGGGGAAATTTATACCACTAAATGCCCACAGGAGAAAGCAGGAAAGATCTAAAATCAACACTTTAACATCACAATTAAAAGCTAGGAAAGCAAGAGCACACAAATTCAAAAGCTAGCAGAAGACAAGAAATAACTAAGATTAGAGCAGAAATGAAAGAGAGAGAGACATGAAAAATCCTTCAAAAAATCAATGATTCCCCGAGTTGGTTTTTTGAAAAGATTAATAAAATAGATAGACTGCTAGCCAGACTAATACAGAAAAGAGAGAAGAATCAAATAGACACAATAAAAAAATGATAAAAGGGATATCACCACTGATCCCACAGAAATACAAACTACCATCAGAGAATACTATAAACACCTCTACACAAATAAACTAGAAAATCTACAAGAAATGCATAAATTCCTGGACACATATACCCTCCCAAGACTCAACCAGGAGGAAGTCAAATCCCTGAATAGGTCAATAACAATTTCTGAAATTGAGGCAATAATTAATCGCATATCAACCAAAAAAAGCCCGGATCAGATGGATTCACAGCCGAATTCTACCAGAGGTACAAGGAGGAGCTGGTACCCTTCCCTCTGAAACTATTCCAAACAATAGAATAAGAAGGATTCCTCCCTAACTCATTTGCTGAGGCTAGCATAATCCTGATACCAAAACCTGGCAGAGACAGAACAAAAAAAGAAAATTTCAGGACAATATCCATGATGAACATCGATGTGAAAATCCTCAATAAAATACTGGTAAACCAAATCTAGCAGCAAATCAAAAAGCTTATCCACCACGATCAAGTCAGCTTCATCCCTGGGATGCAAGGCTGGTTCAACATACAAAAACCAATAAACTTAATGCATCACATAAACAGAACCAATGACAAAAACCACATGATTATCTCAATAGATGCAGAAAAGCCTTCAATAAAATTCAACACCCCTTCATGCTGAAAACTCTCAATAAACTAGGTATTGATAGAATATATCTCAAAATAATAGGAGCTATTTATGACAAACCCACAGCCTATATCATACTGAATGGACAAAAGCTGGAAGCATTCCCTTTGAAAACCAGCACAAGACAAGGATGCCCTCTCTCACCACTCCTATTCAACATAGTATTGGAAGTTCTGACCAGAGAAATCAGGCAAAAGAAATAAATAAAAGGTATTCAAATAGGAAGAGGAGAAGTCAAATTGTCTCCGTTTGCAGACAACATGATTCTATATTTAGAAAACCCCATAATCTCAGCCCAAAATCTCCTTAAGCTGATAACCAACTTCAGCAAAGTCTCAGGATACAAAATCAATGGGCAAAAATCATTAAGCATTCCTATACACCAATAATAGACAAACAGAGAGCCAAATCATGAGTGAACTCCCATTCACAACTGCTAAAAAGAGAATAAAATACCTAGGCATCCAACTTACAAGGGATGTGAAGGACCTCTTCAAGAAGAACCACAAACCACTACTCAAGGAAATAAGAGAGGACACAAACAAATGGAAAAACATTCCATGCTCATGGATAGGAAGAATTAATATCGTGAAAATGCCCATACTGCCCAAGGTAATTTATAGATTCAATGCTATCCCCATCAAGCTACTATTGACTTTCTTCCTAGAATTAGAAAAAAACACTACTTTAAATTTCATATGGAACAAAAAAAGAGCCTGTATAGCCAAGATAATCCTAAGCAAAAAGAACAAAGCTGGAGGCATCATGCTACCTGACTTCAAACTATACTACAAGGCTACAGTAACAAAAACAGCATGGTACTGGTATCAAAACAGATATATAGATTAATGGAGCAGAACAGAGGCCTCAGAAATAACACCACACATCTACAACAACCTGACCTTTGACAAATCTGACATAAACAAGCAATGGGGGAAGGATTCCCTATTTAATAAACGGTGTTAGGAAAACTGGCTAGCCATTTGCAGAAAACTAAAACTGGATGCCTTCCTTACACCTTATACAAAAATTAACTCAAGATAAATAAAGACATCAATGTAATACCTAAAACCATAAAACCCCTAGAAGAAAACCTAGGCAATACCATTCAGGATATAGGCATGGGCAAAGAGTTCATGACTAAAACACTAAAAGCAATGGCAACAGAAGCCAAAATTGACAAATGGGATCTAGTTAAACTAAAGAGTTTCTACACAGCAAAAGAAACTATCAGGGTGAACAGGCAACATACAGAATGGGAGAAAATTTCTGCAATCTATCCATTTGACAAAGGCCTAATATCCAGAATCTACAAAGAACTTAAACAAATTTACAAGGAAAAAAACAACCCCATCAAAAAGTGGGCAAAGGGTATGAACAGACACTTCTCAAAAGAAGACATTTATGCAGCTAACAAACATAAATAAAAGCTCATCATCACTGGTCGTTAGAGAAATGCAAATCAAAACCACAATGAGATGCCATCTCACACCAGTTAGAATGGTACTCATTAAAAAGTCAGGAAACAACACATGCTGGAGACGATGTGGAGAAATAGGAATGCTTTTACACCATTGGTGGTGTGTCTGGAATTGGTAGGTTCTTGTTCTCACTGACTTCAAGAATGAAGCCACAGACCCTTGAGGTGAGTGTTACAGTTTTAAAGATGGTGTGTCCGGAGTTCATTCCTTCAGACGTTCGGATGTGTCTGGAGCTTCTTCTTTCTGGTGGGTTCGTGGTCTCGCTGTCAGGAGTGAAGCTGCAGACCTTCGTGGTGAGTGTTACAGCTCATAAAGGCAGCGTGGACCCAGAGTGAGTAGCAGCAAGATTTATTGCAAAGAGCGAAAGAACAAAACTTCCACAGTGTGGAAGGGGACCCAAGCAGGTTGCCACTGCTAGCGGGGGCAGCCTGCTTTTATTCCCTTATCTGACTCCACCCACATCCTGCTGATTGGTCCATTTTACAGAGAGCTGATTGGTCTATTTTACAGAGAGCTGATTGGTCCATTTTGACAGAGTGCTGATTGGTGTGTTTACAATCCTTGAGCTAGACACAGAGTACTGATTGGTGTACTTACAAACCCTGAGCTAGACACAGAGTGCTGATTGGTGCATTTACAATCCTTGAGCCAGACACAGAGTGCTAGAGGGAAAAGTTCTCCAAGTCCCCACTAGGTTAGCTAGACACAGAGTTAGCTAGATACAGAGTACCAGTTGGTGTATTTACAAACTTTGAGCTAGACACAGAGTGCTGACTGCTGTATTTATGATTCTCTAGATAGACATAAATGTTCTCCAAGTCCCCACCAGATTAGCTAGATACAGAGTGCTGATTGGTGCACATACAATCCTCCAGCTAGATATAAAAGTTCTCCAAGTCACCATCTGGCTCAGGAGCCCAGCTGGCTTCACCTAGTGGATCCTGCACCAGGGCTGCAGGTGGAGCTGCCCACCAGTCCCCAGCTGCACCTGCGCTCCTCAGCCCTTGGGCTGTCCATGGGACCGGGTGCCAGGGAAGGGGGCAGCGCCCGTCGGCGAGGCTTGGGCCATGGGGGAGCTCACCGCAGCAGGGGAGCTCAGACATGGTGAGCTGCAGGTCCCAACCCTGCCCCACGGGGAGGCAGCTAAGGCCCGGGGAGAATTTGAGTGCAGTGCTGCTGGGGGACCCAGCACAACCTGCGCAGCTGCTGGTGCGGGTGCTAAGCCCCTCACTGCCCTGGGCCGGCACCAGCCGGCCACTCCGTGTGCGGGCAGCCAAGCCCACACCCATGCCCGCCAGAGCTCACACTGGCCCACCAGCACTGCACACAGCTCCAGTTCCCACCCACATCTCTCCCTCCACACCTCCCCACAAGCAAAGGGAGGCAGCTCCGGCCTCAGCCAGCCCAGAGAGGGGCTCCCACGGTGCCATGGCAGGCTGAAGGGCTCCTCAAGTGCCACTAGAGTGGACCCCGAGGCCGACGAGGCGCTGAGAGTGAGGGCTGCTAGCACATTGTCACCTACACCATTGGTGGGAATGTCAATTAGTCCAACCATTGTGGAAGACAGTGTGGTGATTCCTCAATGATCTAGAACCAAAAATACCATTCGACTCAGCAATCCATGGGTATATACCCAAAGGAATATAAATCATTCTACTGTAAAGACCCATGCACATGTATGTTTATTGCAGCACTATTCACAATAGCAAAGACTTGGAACCAACCCAAATGCCCATCAATCATAGACTGGATAAAGAAAATGTGTCACAAATACAACATGGAATACTATGCCATAAAAAAGGATAAGTTCATGTCCTTTGTAGGGACATAGATAAAGCTGGAAACCATCATTCTGAGCAAACTATCGCAAGGACAGAAAGTCAAACACCACATGTTCTCACTCATAAAACCATAATGAGAGTGAAGTAGAGCACTCTGATTAGAGAAGTGAACTAAACCATGGTAACAAAGCTCTGTAGGGAGTCCCAGTAATCCTACTATAAAGCAGTTGATCCAAGCAGCTTGCAAGATAGAAATAGCAGGTTGTTTTCTTAAAGGAAGAAAATCCCTCTTGTTTACTACTTGTGAAATAACTTCTTTGTGAGGGAAAAAATATTATCTTTAACTAATTATCAAAATGGAACACAACCAGTTATAAAGTCAAACTACAAAGTCTGTGTGACATAGAAGTGGTAGAGAAATCATCTGACTACAGAAACTCACCTCTTGGTGAGAACATACTTTGTAAGTCCTGATGTCAACATTCTAATGTAGTCAAGGCCAGGAAGAATGAAGAAAATTATTCTAAAACATAAAATAATAATGACTTTACATATAACCATGCAGCTATTGTAGCAAATTTGAAGACAAACGTATCCAAATCTTTAAAAAAAAAAAAAAAGATGCAATACCAAGAAGGGCCCAAGAAAGCAAATTTGCTCAAAAAAGATAGAAAAAGATTACTTAAAGATTTAGAGAACCTGAATAACCTTTTAATAAGATCAAAGAACACTTAACAATATACAGCAAGATATATTTCAGTAAGGAATTTAATGAAATTACACACATTTTCCCCTCCAATTTGATAGTGTGATGATATATCCTTAAATTTTAAATATCTTGATGTTATTTTGCCAATTTGCGTAAAACTGAAATCAAACTGATTTTTTCTCCACCGCTAAGAATGCCAATGTCATCTGGGTGAATATCCTTGCCTATATCGTTATTGCATAGATTTTCCTTATGATATATATATGATAAATATACTTGTATCTGTTTCATTACATATGCTTGTGTTTCATTCCATTTTTAAATTTTCTTTCCTTAAATCCTTATCACATATTTTCAAACGTGTTGTGTTAGGACATTGTAATAACTGCTTTCTTGTCAAAAAGTTCTTTACTATTTCTGTGTGGTTATTTTCCACTAGATTTCCTTGAGAATTTTTGTCAAGTTCCCCCTAAAAATATATATATTTTTTTCAATTTGATCAGAATTGTGTTAAACCTGTCAATTAATTTGAGGAAAATTGTTCATTCCAACATTTTTGAACCTTTATAATTATCAAGACACTGTGCTGAGAACTTTACCACAACATGTGACAATGTATTCACAAGACCCGTGTGAAATATCAGTGTATCCCTAACATAAGGATAGTAAAATTGAGTCTTAGGAACTTTAAGCAACTACTAAGTAGAGGAGCAAGAATCCTAGCCTGGGTCAGTTTGATTCCAAGCCCATGATCTTAATTATCATGATATACTACCTTCTCATCAATTACAACAATATATCTCTCCATCCATTCAAGAACCCCTTCATATGGATAAGTAAAATGTTATAGGTTTTCTTGTATTTCTTTACATTTCATGAGTTCATTCCTAAATATATTATGATTTTTTTTCTGTAGTAATTGTGAATGAGATTCCCCTGTTGTTTTATCTAATTGGGCACTACACTGATAATAATGGTCAATTTGTATCATTTTCTTGAATTCAGCCAGTTTAATGAGGTTGCTTAATTCTAGGCTATCTACATTTGAAAAATTACATTATCTGCAATGGTAATAGATTGTCTCATTTTTTTCAAAACACTCTAGTTTTTATTGTTCCATGTTTAATTACATTGACCTGGAATACTATAATAGTAGTTACTATAGTATAATATATACACTGTAAAATATAGTGTAAATAATAATTTAATGACAATGAAACGTCTTTTGTTCAGTCATTAAGGATAAGGCACCTCTTAGTTTCAAACAATTTTATTATTTTTTAAGTAATTGATTTTTAACCAGAAATATACTAGATTTTATTAAATATATTTCAGTACCTATTAAAAGTATTTTTTATTTAATCTATTGATATAAAGTAAGTGCATTCATTTTGAGCCATCCTTGCATTTTAATGCAAATTACTTGTCAATGGTGGAGTATCTTTGCTAATATTTTATTTTGAATTTTCTTTTTAATAAAAGATGAAATTTGTAATTCTTTTATGCACCATCTTTTCAGGGTTTGGTATCATATGTGATACTTCATTCAATGATTTGCTTATTGTACGAATCAGTGTGCCAGCAAGAAACAAATATTATAGTCAAATTAAGATAATTTCAGGAAAGATAAATAAATTTACCGTGTACAAAGAGGTATGCAGGGAGTGTAGATTAACCACCAGCTACACTACAGTATCTTAGGGTGGCTAGCACACCTAGGTCTGAAGGGGTAAAGGGAGAAATAGTTACCAAATTTGGAATGAGAGAATAATATTAAAATGGCCAACTTGAGAAAACCTATAATCTTTAGTAGGGGTCTCAAATAGCCTAAGGCAACTCCTCAGAAAATGAGCTAAATATATAAATACTGCAAGTTAACTTTCTTTCCTCCCTTAAGCCTCCTTCTGGGTTTCCCATCTGGCTGAAACCAGTTCAAAACAGAGTGCAGGGAGTCCTTCAAAGTAGTCCATCTGGGTATGAGGACAGTGAGGGGAAGGGTGGAGTGGATCTAGAGGGGAACACGAATGGCACAAGCACACACAGGTTTTTAATGTTCTAAGCAAAGTGTATACTGTTGAAATGAGCTATTTTTGGAATACTTAAATGCATAATTTTCAAGCACTTTGTGACTCTGGAGCATGTATTTTAGATAATTGGCATGTTTTAAATTTTTTCCCAATGATTACATTAGAAAGGTTTTCTACCTCTTGAGTCAATTTTAATACTTTTTTCATCAGACAAGTTATTCATGCCATTAAAATGTTCAAGTTGTAGGCTTTAATGTGCATAAAATCTCTTATGAGTTTAATTTATTCTTTCTTTATTGTTAAATCCTCTTTCTCATTTCAAATGGTGTGTATATTCTTTTTTAGATTTTCCATTAATTTGGCTTTTTTAAAAAAAAATCTAATTCTTGTCTATATCAATCTGTGACTTTTAAAATTTCATCTCATTTTAATTCTAATTTATATATGTGTGTGCATGTGTCAGTGTGTATGTGTTATTTCTTTTCACTCAGATTCCTTAACTTTAACATTTTTGTTTTATTTCTATCTTTTTACATTGAATGCTTGATTAATTCATTTTCTCTTTTATTAATGTACAAAGATGTTTACTTATATTTAAATCTTTGATTCCTTAAGTTAATTTTTATGTATGATGAAAGGTAGAGGTCCAGCTTCAGTTATCTGCATATGGCTAGCCAGTTATCCCAGTGCCATTTATTAAATATGAAGTCTTCTCCCCATTGTTTGTTTGTGTTGGTCCTGTCAAAGGTCAGATGGTTGTTACGTGTGTGGTGATATTTCTGAGTTTTCTATCTGTTCCATTGGTCTATGTGTCTAATTTTGTGCCAGTACCATGCTGTTTTGATTACTGTATTTTTACAGTATAGTTTGAAGTTGGGTAGTGTTATGCCTCCAGCTTTTTTGGGGGGGGCGTTTTTTTTTTTTTTTTTTTTTTTTTTTTTTTTTTTTTGCATAAGATTGCTTTAGCTATTTGCATTCTTTTCGGATTCCATATGAATTTTAAAACAGCTTTTTCTAATTCTGTAAAGAATTATATTGGTAGTTTGATAGGAATAGTAACAATCCTAGAAGACAATCTAGAAACTATTCTTCTTGACATTGACCTTGGCAAAGAATTTTTAGCTAAGTCCCCAAAAGCAATTGCAATGAAACAAAACTAGACAAGTAGGACCCAATTAAACTAAAGAGCTTCTGCACAGTGAAAGAAACTATCAACAGAGTAAACAGGCAACCTACAGAATGGGAAAGACATCACAAGCTACGTATCAGACAAAGGCCTAATACTCAGAATCTATAGGGAACTTAAATCAATGAGTGAAAAACAAATAACCCCATTAAAAGAAGAGCAAAGGGCATGAACAGACACTTCTCAAAAGAAAGCACACAAGCAGACAACAAACATGAAAAAATGCTCACCATCACTAATCATCAAAGAAATGCAAATTGAAACCACAGTGAGATACTATTTCACACTTATCAGAATGGCTATTATAAAAAAAGTCAAAAAACCAACAAATGCTGGCCAAGCTGCAGAGAAAAGTAAATGCTTATAAACTGTTGGTAGGAATGTAAATTAGTCCAGCCACTGTGGAAAGCAGTCTGGAGTTTTCTCAAAGAACTTAAAACAGAGCTACCATTCTACCCAGCAATCCCATTACTGGGTGTATACCCAAAGGAAAATTAAATCATTCTACAAAAAACACATGTATTTGTATGTTCATCACTGTGCTATTCACAGTAGCAAAGATATATAGCTAACTCAGGTGCCCATCAATGGCAGATTGGCTAAAGAAAATGTGGTACCTTTAAACAACATGGAATTCTATGCAGCCATAAAAAAAAGAGCAAAATTATGTCCTTTGTAGCAACATGGATGGGGCTGGGGGCTATAATCCCAAGCAAACTAATGCAGGAACAAAAAACCAAATTTTACATTTTCTCCCTTATAAGTAGGAGCTAAACATCGTGTACATGTGGACACAAAGAAGAGACCAACAAACACCAGGGCCCACTTGAAGGTAGAGGGTGGAAAGAGGAAGAGGATCAAAAAACTACCTAACAGACACTATGTATCACTGGGTGATGGGATCCATACCCCAAACCTCACGAGACAATATTTCCATGTAAAACACCTGTGTAAATATATCCTCTGTATCTAAAATAAAAGTTAAAACTTAAAAAATACATATTTACTTGTGAATAAGTTTATCTTTGGCCAAATCACATAAGTTTTGATATACATATTTGTTTTTTTATTTGGTAAGTTGTTAACTGTTTTGATTTGATTTTGATCCTATGGTAATCCGTGGGGATGTTTTAAGTATACAAATGATTGAAAAAATGTTATTAAACTTTTAAAATTAATTCTTGTTATGTTTTAGGTAACCAAAGAATCTGACCTGTAGGGTTTCTAACTTACAAAGGTAAGTTCTGTATTGCACTTAGTAATTATTATTTTCATTACTTAAAGTGGTATTGTTCCCATATATATCCATTAGCAAAATGTATTGTTGTACGTTTTTAGATTTATATAAATAGAACCATACTGTATAATTTTAAAACTTGTTCTTTTTGGCTAGATTTTATATTTTTTAGATCCATCCACTGTTGCATATACTCATAGTTTATTCATTTGAACTGCTATAGAGTTTTTAATTGCATGTATACTCCAAAATTTATGCTTCTATTCCTCTTTAGATAGACAGTTAAGGTCTCTCCAGCTTTTTGCAAGTATGAATGGTGGTGCAACAAACATTCTTGCGTGATCTTCTTGTCCACATGAGGAAAATATTCTATAGGGTACCTGGGATTGTAACCACCAGTGATGGGTTATCCACATCTTTAACTTGGCAAGATATTGCCAAAATGCATTTCACATTGATTGTAACAATCTCTGTATACTTGTGAAGTATATTGAAATTCTACTTGTGAAGTATGTTGAAATTCTACTTGTGAAGTATATTGAAATTTTTTTGGCCTAGTCAAAGTTTCTTTTGAATAAATGTTCCTTTAACATTTAAAAATAAAAAATATTTTCTCTTTATGGATTACAAAGTCAGATACCAAATGATTAGTTCAATTATTAATCATATTATTCAAATATTATATATGTTTTGTTTTCTTGCTCTAACACGAATATATAGAGGAGTGTTAAAATATCCCACTATATTATTTGTGGATTTCAATGTTTCATTCTAACATTATAATATTTTATTATTTCAAGATCTTTTTCATCTTAGTTGTGTATAATAGTTATTAACATTATGAAATAACTGTCCTATTCTGAAGGTTTTATCTTAATTTCTACCTGTTTGATGTGAATAATATCATTCTTGCTTTTTTAAATTTTTGAAATCTTTCCTAATATATCTCTTTTTTCCTGTTTTATTTTACAAAGGTGTACTTTTATGTGAAGAATATTCCTTTGTTAAAATAAAAAAAAACTAGTCAGATGGTGATTTATTTGTTCATATGGAGATTTGGCCTGTTTACATTAAATATCGTTAATTGTTGAGTTTGCTTTGGTTTCAGTCAGCTTTATTCTCTGCATTCTATTCTTGATTTTCTTTATTATTCTGCTATTACTCTCTGCAAAAATTATAAAGAGAAAGAAACACATTTGTTCCTAGTGAATCTATTCAATAACTGAACAATATTATTTACCTACCTTTTTGAAAAGTAGGGGTTCCTATTGGATCCATGTTTCTCCTTCTGATCCTTGTAGATTTAATATTATAACAAGAATAGCCATAGTAATACCTAACATTTATTGAGTACTTACCATGTGCCAGTCAGTTTTAAGCACTTTATATGTTAACTCATTTTACCCTCACTACAACCTTATGAAGCAACTGTTATTCTTGTTTCCAATTACAAGTAGGGAAATTGAGAGTTTAACACAACCATGGTCATAAAACTTAGTATATGGTAGAGCTGAACTTTAAACCCAGAAACTTTGGAGTCAGAGCTCATATATTTAACTTCTACACTAAAATCTTCCCTGAAATTTAACAATGTATAATTTCTATTTTATTGTACAACTTAAAATATAACTTTAAAAGAAAAAACTGTATACAATTTAGTGTATTTAAAAATTATTAAAACATCCCTTAGTTTAGCACCTCCTTCATACATTTACTCAGGTATCATCTTCTCAGTCCTGATTATAATATTTTAAATATAATACTCCATAAACTCCCATCATATCCCCTCTTGGATTTAGTTATTTTAATCATATGTATCATCATCCAGCATAGTATATATTACATTTATTTATTTTGCTTTTTTGTCTTCTCCCTGACTAGAATTTAAACTTTATGGAGAAAATCTGCTTACAGCTATATCCCTAGCACCTAGAACAGTGATCAAGGCATAAGAGTCATTAAATAAATATTTTTTGAGTAAATGAATACATGAATTGAGTTTAGTAATCACCACTAGTTTTCTCCAATTGCTATTTCGTCATTACTGCATTCTTTGACTCATTTTTCCAGTTTTCTTTTATATCTAAGAAGGACCTTCTGTGTCCTCACAGAAAATATGTCTGGTTTCAGTCTTATTCTTTTCAAATAATTTCCCCTAGAACTCTGTCATTTCTGAATTATCTTATAATGTTCACTGGAAAAGAAAACAATTCTGAGGACAATTTAATTTTTATCTCCTTGTATGTAATCTGAGCTGTTCTCTTAATTATTTATTTCAATGGGAAATTTGGAAAGAGAGATGCATATTCTAAGAGAAACATCTAACTTTGAAATCCCTCATCATGACATAAACTGAATGCATTGTCTGGAAAGTTTAGCATGCATGGAGATATGATGTAAATGAAAAGGGAAAAGAATGAATGGCATTATTAAATTTTAACATATGAACAGAACCAATCATGAAAATGCAATTGGAGCAAGAAAAAAAAAGAACTATAAGTAAGGAGGCAAAACTTTTCTGTAAAAAGAAATTGTCCTTAATTAAATTTTAAAATAATTTTAACAAGCTGTTGCTTGTAAGAGTTACACTTAATATCCAGAAATATTAGCAACCTAAAAGTTAAGGCCTACTCTCTATTCATTCCTTTGAGATCACAGAGCAGAGTTTATTATCACTTTACCTACAATGGGTGTTACAATGGAACAGTAAAGGACAGAAAGACCTCAAAAGACACAGTTAACTTTATATCAAGTGCCTATAGTGGCAAATGTATTGAAACATTGACTGCACAGAGAAGGCTGCCAAAGTAGGAATAAGGCAGCACTCTCTCCCAGTTGGGAGTGCAGTTTCCTTAGTGTATTAGTTTCCTGTTGCTGCTACAACAAAGTACCATAAACTCACTGCTTAAAACAATGTATAGGAGAGGTGGAGCAAGACGGCTGAATAGAAGGTTCCACCAGTTGTCCCCCTGGAAGGGACACCAATTTAACAACGTACCTACATTTTAAAAAGCACCTTCATAAGAACCAAAAATCAGGTGAGCACTCATAATACCTGGTTTTAACTTCATGTCACTGAAAGATGCACCGAAGAGGGGAGAAAAGACAGTCTTGAATCTTCCACACCATCCCTGCCCCATCCCTGGCAGCAGCTGCCTGACACAGAAAGAGAATCTGCGCTTTTGGGAAAGGAAAAGTGTAGCAATTGTGAGATACTGCACTGAATTCAGTGCCACTCTGTCACAGCAGTGAGCAAAACCGGGCTGAATTCAGCTGATGCCTGTTGATGGAGGAAGTATTTAAGCCAGCCCTATCCAGAGGGGACTTGCCCATCCCAGCAGTCAGAACTTGAGTTTCAGCAAGCCTTGCTGCCATGGACTAAAGGGCTCTGGGGTTCTAATAAACCTGAAAGGCAAAGGCTGCCTAGGTCACAAACACTGAAATTCCTAAGCAAGACCTAATGCTGTGCTGGGCTTGGTACCAGTGGACTTGGGGAGCACATGACCTAGTGAGACACCAGCCAGGGCAGCTAGGAGATTGCTTGTGCCACCCCTCCCCCAACCCCAGGCTGCACAGCTCTTGAATCCAAAAGACAGAGTAGTGAACCACCTCTCCAGGCCCTAGCTCCCAGATGACATCAGTAAACATGCTCTGGGACAAAAGAGAACCTACTTCCTTGAAGGGAAGGAGCCAGTTCTGCAGGACTCATCATCTGCTGAGTAAAGATCACTTGGGTTCGGAATAACGAGCAGCAATACCAAGGTAGCATGCCACGGAGCTTGGGTGAGACTCTGAAACTTGCTGGTTTCAGGTAAGACCCAGCACATTCCCAGCTATGGTGTCTATGGGGAGAGACTCCTTCTTCTTGAGAAAAGTGGACAAAAAAGCCAAGGGGCCTTTGTCTTGCACCTTGGGTAGCAGCTTGGCCAGAGAGGGATAGAGAACTGAGTGGGATCCTGGGGTCTCTAATTCCAGGATTTGGCTCATGGAGGGCATTTCAGAACCTGCCCTGGGCCAGAGAGGAGCCCGCTTCCCTGAAGGGTGAGACCCAGGCCAGGCAACGTTCACCACAAGCTGACTGAAGAGCCCTTGGGCCTCGAGGGAACACTGACAACAGTCAGACAGTACTCCCCCTGGGCCTATAGTGGTGGTAGCCACGCGGTGAGGCTCCTTTACCTATGGAAAGGGGAAGGAAGAGTGCAAAGGATCATGTCTCATGGTTTGAGTGCCAGTTCTGTTACAGTAAAATAGACTTCTAAGGTTTTTTACTCTAGTCCATGGCTCCCAGTTGGCATCTCTTGACCTGCCCAGGGCACAAGGGAACTCACCTTCCTGAAGGGGAGGGTGCAAGCTTGGATAGTTTTGCCACCTGCTAATTGTAGAGCCCCTAATACCTTAAGGGAACATAGGCAGTAGCCATGTAGTGGTTACAGCAGATCTTGGGTGAGACCCAGTGCTGTACTGTGCTGGCTTCAGATCTAGCCTAGCACAGTCCCATACTGATGATGGCCACAGAAGTGCTTATGTCATCCCACCTCCAGCTCCAGACAATGCAGAACTAAGAAACTCCATTTCTTTGGGAGAAAGTAAGGGAAGAGAACAAGAGTCTCTGCCTTGTAATCCAGATTTTATCCAAGACCATCAAGGTGATACCTCCATGAGTCTACAAGGACCATGGTGTTACTGGCTTGAAGTAGCCCCTAATGCAGATACAGTTAAAATTACAACAACCAAGTCCTTTAAAAAAAACAAAAACAAAACAAAACAAAAAAAAACTGGAAAGCCTTCCCAAGAAGGATGGGTAAAAACAAGCCTGGATAGTGAAAACTACAATAAATACCTAACTCCTCGATGCCCAGACAAAGACAAACATCTATAAGCATCAAGACCACCCAGGAAAACATGACCTCACCAAATGAACTAAATAAGGCACCAGAACAATCCTGGAGAAATAGAGATATGTGACCTTTCAAATAGATAATTGAAAATAGGTGTTTTGAAGAAACTTAAAGAAATTAAAAATAACAGAGAAGGAATTCAGAATTCTACCAGATAATTCAATGAAGAGATTGAAATAATTAGAAAGAATCAAGCAGAAGTTCTGGAGTTGGAAAATGCAATTAACATACTGAATAATGCATCAAAGACTTTTAATAGCAGAATTAATTAAGCAGAAGAAAGAATTAGTGAGCTTTAAGACAAGCTATTTAAAAATACACAGTCAAGGGTGGAGCCAACATGGCCAACTAGAAGCAGCGCTGTTCAGAGGCTCCCATCAGAGAAAACCATAAGTGTGTGAATCCTTCACTGTCAACTAAGGTATCCAGGTTCTTTCATCAAAATTGACTAGAAAGCTAGGCATAGTGGCCCACGCCTGTAATCCCAGCACTTTGGGAGGCCAAGGCAGGTGGATCACCTGAGGTCAGGAGTCCGAGACCAGCCTGGCCAACATGGTGAAACCCCTCTCCACTAAAAATATAAAAATTAGCCGGGTCCCATCATGCATGCCTATAATCCCAGGAGGGAGGCTGCGGCAGGAGAATCACTTAAACCCAGAAGGCAGAGGTCGCAGTGAACTGATATCATACCACTGAACTCCAGCCTGAGCAACAGAGTAAGACTCTGTCTCAAAAAAAAAGAAAACAAAATTGACTAGAAGGCTGGTGTGGCCCATGGAGAGAAGGAAGAGCAGTGTAGTGTGGCAGCCCACCTGAGACCCACACGAGGAAGGGGAATCCTCCTCCCACCAGCCAAGGGAGGTGGTGATTGAGTGTGCTACTCAGCCAGGGAAATGGTGCTTTTTCCATGGAACTGTGCAACCCACGAATTGGAAGATCCCACTCATAAACCCATTTCACTGGGGCTTAGCGTGTCAACCCCAAAACACAGAGATTCTTACAGCCTCTCAGCTCAAATCTGCTTAAGTCTACCAAACTCTTAGAGGGGGAGGTGACGAGCATCAGCTGCCACAGCCTGCTGTCTAAGCCATTTGAGTTCTTTGGAGGAGAGGCGGCAGCCAGCACTGGGACTCACAATTGCCTAACATGCTAAGCTCCCTGAGTGGGGGAAGGGTGGCATCCATTTCTATAGCTCCAGGCTGTGCTTTATCCCTGCTGGAGCCAGGAAGGCAGGAAGGCTTGGTCCCAAGACTTGTCCCCACGGCCGAACACACCAGCTGTGGCAGTCTGTGGCCAGATTGCCTCTTTAGGTCTAACCCAGACCCATCCTTCATCAGTGGACAGGTACCCATCTTTGCTGCGTTCCAGCCTCCTTGAGTGACATGTCCAGGCAAAGGAGTGAATCAGATGAATAAGTACTGAAGTGAACCCCCAGCAAATGGCAACAGCCCTACAGAAGAAGGAACTGACTATTAAAAGAAAAACAAACCCGCAGAAAGTGACAACAACAGCATCAACAACAACAACCAAAAAAAGGCCCCCCGAAAAACCCCTTCCAAGAGTCAACAGCCTCAAAGACTGAAACTAGACAAACTCACAAAGATGAGAAAGAATCGATGACAAAATGCTGAAAACCCAAAAGGCCAGAGTGCCTCTTCTCCAAACGATCACAACATCTCTCCATCAAGGGTGCAGAGTTGGACAGAGGATCAGATAGATGAATTGGCAGAAGTAGGCTTCAGAAGATGGGTAATAAAAAACTACAATGAGCTAAAGAAGCATGTTCTAATCCAATGCAAAGCTAAGAACCTTGATAAAAAGGTTAGAGGTAATGCTAATTAGAATAACCAGATTAGAGAGGAACATAAACAACCTGATGGGGCTGAAAGACACAGCACAAGAACCTCATAAAGCATACACAAGCATCAGCAGCTGAACTGACCAAGCAGAAGAAAGGATATCAGAATTTGAAAACCACCTTACTGAAATAAGACATGCAGACAAGAATAGAGAAAAAAAAATGAAAAGGAATGAACAAAACCTCCAAGAAACACGGGACTTCATAAAAAGACCAAACCTTGATTGGAGTACTAGAAGGAGATGGGGCGAATGGAAACAAGCTGGAAAACACAATTCAGGATACTGTCCAGAAGAACTTCCCCAACCTAGCGAAACAGGCCAGCATTCAAATTCAGGAAATACAGAGAACACCATTAAGACACTCCACAAGAAGATCAACCCCAGGACACATAAGCATCGGATTCTCCAAGGTTGAAACGAAGGAAAAACTGTTAAGGGCAGCCAGAGGGAAAGACCAGGTCACCTACAAAGGGAAGTCCATCAGACTAACAGTGGATCTCTCAACAGAAACTCTACAAGCCAGAAGAGATTGGGGGCCAATATTCAACACTCTTAAAGAAAAGAATTTTCAACCCCGAATTTCATATCCAGCCAAACTAAGCTTCATAAGTGAAGGAGAAATAAAATCCTTTCCAGAAAAGCAAATGCTGAGGGATTTTGTCACCATCAGACCTGCCCTGCAAGAGCTCCTGAAACAAGCACTAAATATAGAAAGGAAAAACCATTACCAGCCACTGCAAAACACACCAAAATATAAAGACTAACAACACTACAAAGAAACTACATCAAATAGTGTTCAAAATAACCAAATAGCATCATGAAGACAGGATCAAATTCACACACAACAATACTAACCTGAAATGTTAATGAGCTAAATGCCCCAGTTAAAAGACACAGACTGGCAAATTGGATAAGGAGTCAAGACCCATAGGTGTGCTGTATTCAGGAGACCCATATTACATGCAAAGATACATACAGACTCAAAATAAAAGGATGGAGGAAAATTTACCAAGCAAATGGGAAGCAAAAATGCAGGGGTTGCAATCCTAGTCTCTAACAAAACAGACTTAAAAATAAAAAAGATCAAAAAAAGACAAAGAAGGGCATTACATAATGGTAAAGGGAACAGTTAACCAGAAGAGCTAACTATTCTGAATACATATGCACCCAATACAGGGGCACCCAGGTTCATAAAGTTTCTCTTTCATAAAAGATCTCCTTTCATAGAGATCTATGAAAAGATGTAGACTTCCACACAATAATAGTAGGATACTTTAACACCCCATCGTCAGTATTAGACAGATCAATGAGACAGAAAATTAACAAGGATATTCAGGACTTGAACTCAACTCTGGATCAAGTGGAACTAGTAGACATCTACCGAAGTCTCTTCCCCAAATCAACAGAATGTACATTCTTCCCAGTGCCACATGGCACTTATTCTAAAATCAACCACATAATTGAAAGTAAAATACTCCTCAGCAAATGAAAAAGAACTAAAATTATAACAAACAGTCTCTCAGACCACAGGGCAATCAAATTAGAACTCAGGATTAAGAAACTCACTCAAAACCACACAATTATACAGAAACTGAACAACTTGCTCCCGGATGACTCCAGGGCAAATAATGAAATTAAGGCAGAAATAAGGAAGTTCTTTGAAACCAATGAGAACAAAAAGACAACGTACCAGAACCTCTGGGACACAGCTAAAGCAGTGTTAAGAGGGAAATTTATAGCACTAAATGCCCATAGCAGAAAGCTAGAAAGATCTCAAATCAATACCCTAACAACATAATTAAAAGCATTAGGGAAGCAGGAAGACAAGATCCAGCAGAAGACAAGAAATAACTAAGATCAGAGCAGTACTGAAGGAAAGAGAGACACGAAAACCCTCCAAAAAAAAAAAATCAATGAATCCAGGAGCTGGTTTTTTGAAAAAATTAACAAAATGGAGCACTAGCTAGACTAATAAAGAAGAAAAGAGCTAAAACTCAAATAGACACAATAAAAAAGAATAAAGGGGATATCACCACTGACCCCATAGAAATACAAGCTACCATCATAGAATACTATAAAGACCTCTATGCAAATAAACTAGAAAATCTAGAAGAAATTGATAAATTCTTGGACACATACACCCTCCCAAGACTAAAACAAGAATAAGTCAAATCCCTGAATAGACCAATAACAAGCTCTGAAATTGAAGCAGAAATTAATAAATTTCTGGATGCATACACCCTATGAAGACTAAGCCAGGAATAAGTTGAATCACTGAAAAGACCAATAACAAGCTCTGAAATTCAGGCAGTAATTAAAACCTTCACAAAAAAAAAATCCAGGACCAGATGGATTCACAGCTGAATTCTACTAGAAATACAAAGAGGAGCTGGTATCATTCCTTCTGAAACTATTCCAAACAATTGAAAAGGAAGGACTCCTGCCTGACTCATTTTATGAAGCCAGCATCAACCTGATACCAAAACAATACCACCTGATATTTATCTCTGGATAAATATACTACAGAAATTTATTAGGAAGAGGAGAACTTATTTCTGAATTACCTTTAATGGGAAGTCTCTGGCTACAGATTACCTATAGTAAATAGAATCCAGGATCTATGGGGCATGATCCCTTGGAGAATGCCTCATGGCTATTCAACTCCCTTGGAGTATCTCTCACTGTGGGAGATATTCCCATAACCTCACGTGCAAACCAGCCTATCCTGCGCCAGAGGGACACAGCCAACATGGGAAGTACTTCTCACTGCATCTGAACCTACTGAGTGCCTATTCCTTAACTTCATTTGGATAATATAAGGTAAGCTCTCTGATTCATGTGGGGCTGACTTTCCAATCCAATCCTGTGCATTGGTATTCTCACTATACCATTGATTCAAACTGAAGAACCAAGTGGCACTGATAACTAGTTACTATATATATAAAACTATACATATACTATATATATTTTTCATTATATAGTATATTTCATATATAGTGTATATAAAATTATATATAAAACTATAGTTTATATAAAACTATACAGTATATATAAAACTATATATACTATATATGAAATTAATATTATTAATTTACTGTTA
>NW_016809129.1:3165550-3190961 GCF_001698545.2 Rhinopithecus bieti | reverse complement strand
AGTTTTATACATGCTATATATAACTGTATATATATTCCATTGTCATAAATTCATTGCAAAGCTTTGTAAAAATTTTTTTAAATAATACATACATAGGCCGGGCGCGGTGGCTCAAGCCTGTAATCCCAGCACTTTGGGAGGCCGAGATGGGCGGATCACAAGGTCAGGAGATCGAGACCATCCTGGCTAACATGGTGAAACCCCATCTCTACTAAAAATACAAAAAACTAGCCGGGCGAGGCTGGTGGGCACCTATAGTCCCAGCTACTTGGGAGGCTGAGGCAGGAGAATGGCGTGAACCCGGGAGGCGGAGCTTGCAGTGAGCTGAGATCCGGCCACTGCACTCCAGCCTGGGCGACAGAGCAAGACTCCGTCTCAAATAATAATAATAATAATACATACATACATACATACATAAAATTATCTAAGTTTATTTGAAATGAAAAAGTACCCCAAATTTCTCTATGAGGCAAAAACTGTTTTGATTTCAAAACCTAAAAGAGAAATACCAAAAACGTTTTACTAAGCCAACCTCAATTATAAATGATAATTACAATCATTTATAAGTTATATATATAATACTTGAATACTCAAGCATTATAAAACGTATTCAAGAATTATAAAAACTGCCAATGATTTACCCTGGGATTTCAAATTGATGTAGCACAAAGAAAGTAATCAACATGACTCATCATATTAACAAGGTGAGAAAAAGCTAAAGTCTTCTAAGCTTCTCAGTAAACACCAAGAGCACATTTGACAAAAATCCAATATCTATTCCAAGTTTTAAGTCTAAAACTAGAGTCATTGAGAATTCCTTAACTCACCTTCAAAGAGTATATATATTTCAAGTTGCATGTTAATATATTTAATACACATTCACTGAAGTTATTCTCTAAAAAACAAACAAAAAAAAGACAACAAATGCTCCCTTTTAGTACTTCTACTTAATATGGTAATAATCCTGGCAATTTGTATGTTAAAATCATTGGAAATATTATTCAAGCAAAAGAGAAATAGGCACACAAACATAAAATGAAAATATAAATGAGTCATAGTTGCAGAAGGCATGAATATGTATCTGGAAAGCCAGAAGCAAAAAATAATAATAATAAAATTATCACTAGAGACAATAATCCACTGAGGTCCAAACTGTAAGATGAATCCACCAAACTTAATTGCATCTCTTTATAAAATTATACCTGACTAGGATAATTGAGAAGAATTAATTTCACTGATAATATAGGTCAACATATGTAAATGCTAGAATACTCATTTAATTTAGGTCATTAGAGTTTGAATGTTTTTAATAGCATAACAGAAAAGACATGAATAGTTGTAGCAATATATTATATTTCTGATTGGGCGTATTAAACGGTAGATGTCAATATCTATGGTTGTTATAAATACCACATTAATGGTAAAAAACAGATAGCACTTATTACTTAGTATGACGCAGTTATTACAAAAAGGGCTCTAGTTGCCTTTTCTGCTTAATCACTAGTCTTAGGAGATAAATTCTATTCTAATCCTCACTCTACAGACAAGGAAATTGAGGATAAAAGAGGTTAAGTTGTTTGTGTATGATCAATAAGTAGTAAGTGACAGAGGCTGGACTTAAATGACTACCCCTGGCTACTTAATAAAATTGAAAATTGGTAAGTGGAGCTTAATAAAAGAATAGGCAAAAGTTTTAGCACTTCTTTTCCCTAAAAGGTAACAATGGTATGGTGAACACATTGTACCAGATTTATAAATGCCTCAAGGTGATATATATTTGTATTTTTTGAACCTGGCTACAAGTCACATAGGCATGGCCTCTAATAAAATCCTTGCTTATTTACTGCTATTTTGCTGTCTAATTCTCAAATTAGTATATTATACTCTACTAATATAAATTAGTATATTATACTCATACTAATATAAAATTTTGCCTTTCAGTGGAAGGAGAGTCAAAGAATTTGTGGCTATTTTAAATCACCACGTCATTTCTTTTGCCATGCCCCACGCCTGGAACCTTCTCAAGATATTTGACTTCAACTGGAGTTGAAAATCCCCCACCTGCAATACCGCTGCACCTCCACCTCCAGCCTCAGCTGATTGAGCTCCAGGTGGATTCCTGATTTAGGCAATCCACAGGCTGATGTCTCTCTAAGGAATATTAATTAAAAGTCACAGAGACCCCACTCAGTTTTAAGGAGGTGTGCCGCCAGAAACCAGGGTCAGCACCATACCAAACCAAAGTTATGGAGGAGCAAAAACCAAAAGTCTTGCAGAAGAAGCAGATTTGGAGAGAAAAAAGCAGAACCCACATGCAGAAAGAAGAGAAGAGAGGCACCACGTGACCCTTGAGACAAAGTGATAGACATTCCAGTGCTGCCAGACAGATTTCCGGTTTCCATGAGGTCCTGCTGTGCACCAGAGAAGAGCGTTCTGGGGAAAACCCCTGCTGTGGGTTGAACTGTATTCCTCAAAAATTCATATGTTGAAGCTTTAACCTCCAGGACCTTAGAATGGGACCTTACTTGGAAACAGAGTCATTGCAGGTGTAATTAGTTAAGATGAGTTCCTCCTGGAGTCGGGTGGGCCCCTAATCCAATATATTGTGGTCCTTATAAAAAGGGGAAGTTTGGAGAATAGTTATCCTTCCAAGATAAACTATTTGCCAAATATTTAACAGAGTAACCACTCATTTTCATATGGGATTGCTAGTCATTGCCCAGTTAAAAATTAAGGAATAGGTATACGCGGTGAGAACACTCAATGAAGATGAAGGTGAAGATCAAGATGCTGCATCGGCAGGACGCAGTGGCTCACGCCTGCAATCCCAGCACTTTGGGAGGCCAAGGAGGGCGGATCATGAGGTCAGGAGATCAAGACCATCCTGGCTAACACGATGAAACCCCGTCTCTACTAGAAATACAAAAAATTAGCCGGGCGTGGTGGCGGGCGCCTGTAGTCTCAGCTACTCAGGGGGCTGAGGCAGGAGAATGGCGTGAACCCGGGAGGCGGAGCTTGCAGGGAACCGAGATCGCGCCACTGCACTTCAGCCTGGGTGACAGAGCAAGACTCTGTCTCAAGAGAAAAAAAAAGATGCCGCATCTACAAACCAAGGAACACCAAAGATTGCCAGCAACCATCAGAAGCTGGGGAAAGGCATGGAACAGTTACTTCTTCACAGCCCTCAGGAGGAACCAACCCTGTTGACACCTGGACCTCAGACGTGAAGCCTCCAGAACCGTGAGATACAAAATTCCTGTTGTTTAAGCCACTCAGTTTGTGGTACTTTGTTATGGCAGCTCTGGAAAATGAATACGACCCGTATAACCGTATTTCCATGTGAGCTCATTTGAGTGGGTGTCTGTTCCTTGACAAAGAAAAATGATATGAATCAAAACACTCAACTTAAACTGCCTTTGCTCTGAGCAGAGGGAACACCCTCTGGCAGAACCAAGGTTCTTCTCAGAAAATTATTCCCAATCTCCTCCAGGACTAAGATAAATGAATGAGCAAAGTCTAAAAGTTTCTAAAGAGCATGGTCAAAATAGTTTTAGCTTGTAAAACTTTGAAGGCAGATAAAACCAGAATTCGGCCTTGGCAGAATAAACTCTCAATAAAGTAACCTCAGATCCTTAGCTTTGAACACCGCCCCCCCCCCCTTGTTTTTTCCCTGTATTCCTTCCAGGATAAACTATTAGCCAGATATGTAACAGAATAACCAGTCATTTTTATATGGGATTGTTATTCATTGCCCAGTTGAAAATTAAAGAATCGGTACCAAAAAAAAAAAAAAAAATTTGTTTTAGGAAGAGGATCAGATGTCCTTTTTTAGCAATAATGAACAAGCAAGGTTGTGCTGTCAGCACAGTTTTTAAAATACCCTTTTGTCTTAAGTGGCAAGTGTATGCATCTAGACCATCTGAAAGTGGCACTAGAAGATGAAAATATAAATATAAAACAAGAAGAGGGCAGTAAAGGAATGAGGAGCAGGCAAAACATAACCACGTGTTGGCAATTTCTAACTCTCTGGTCCAGGAGTACTCATTAATCACTCTAATCCACAGAAGTATAATGATTCTGAATATCTACATATGCCACAAATTATCTAATACTGTTCCTGATTTACTAGGTGTGGAGTGGCCATATATAAAACCTGACTGTTACTCACATAAAATATTGGCCTGAGAATCTCAGACTTTGAAGCAAGTAGAAGATTTGGATGGAATACACCACACATTAATAAAACCATAATCTAGAGAAGGTAATAAATTGAGTTTTTAAACATGAGATACTCTAAACTCTGGCTTCAGTGGGGAAGATTTTTTTTTTTTTTTTTTTTTACTTCAAGTTATGCTGATTTAATTTCAAAATAAGCTTTTTTCAAGGCACTGGCCTTTGTAATGAAGGTTAATATTACATGTTTACTAAAAAGCAGGGTTTTTTAAAACTCCTTACCTCATATAAACAATTGTAAGTCTTTTATTTTTTCCAGAAAAAATATATATATTTCACCAAGTACTACTCACACATATATCTGTAAATCTCAGAGGAATTTCCCCAAGCACTCTGGCTTCCCAAGTAGAAGATTGTTTCTCCTAGTTCAAGTCTCATTTCAGTGTTAGACTGGCTGTTATTTCATGGTGACTTGCCATCTTAATAGTATGTCTTCTAATCCATGAATGTGATATAGTTCTCCAACTTATTTAAGTCCTCTTCAATTTCACTCAACAGTGTTTTGTAGTTTTCTGTGTATAGGTTTTGGAAATGTAGAATAAAATTTATCCATGGGTATTCTATGGTTCTTTGTTATTATGAATTGATTTTTTATCTCATTTTCCAATTGTTTTGCTGGTATATAGAAATATAATTTATTTACCTATATGGACCTGGAAAATTACGCCTTTGTTAAATTCAACTAGTTATATTAGTTGTTTTGCAGATTCCTTAGGATTTCTACATTTTAAAAAGAAAGTCATCTAAGAATAAATAATTTTGATTCTTTCCAACTTTGAATGCTTAATTTCCTTTTCTTATTGTATTACCCTGGTTACGCCTTTCAGTACAATGTCAGATAGAAGTAGTTAGCATGGAGATCCTTTCCTTGTTCTTCATCTTAAAGGAACAGCATTCAGTCTTTTGCAACTCAATAGGATATTAGCCAGTAGGATTTCTACAAATAGCCCACTGATCTTTTTAGAATAATTAGATCTGGTCACTCCTTTGCCCAGTTCTCCAGTGGTTTCCCAAATCATTTAAAATACTTTCATAAATCCTTAAAGTGACCTACATAATCTAGTTTTCTATGATCTCTCTGAATACAGATTCTCCCCTCCTCCCCGTGTCAGTCACCACATTGGGTGTTTTGCACGGGGCACTACCAACAGGCCACATCTCAGTACTTTGGCCCTTCTTGTTCCTGCTCGCTGAAGTGCTTTTACCCCAGACAGCCACAGGGGTCACTCTTTCTTGTCTCTGCTATTTCTAAGATACAGAAATTTCACCATACTAGCTTTCTTGACCAGTTTATATAAAACAGGAACCCCTTCCCTAGCTTGCCTAAGTATTTCTGTCTCCCTTATCCTGTTTATTTTTCTTCATAGAACTTATCACCATCTGACATATTGTATACTTCTTTCTGTATTTATTTACATGTCCTTTCCCACTATCATGTAAGATCATTGAGTGTGGGGACTTTTTCTGTGAGAAAAATGGAGCATATAGTTTGTGTTTTAGAAGTAGTGAATGAATATATATATATATCTAATTTACATTTGGGTATAAATGACATCCTCCCTGCTAGTTGCTATATTGATAGGGATAATGGGTAGCAAAATCATTACTATCATCATCCACATAATTCAGAAATACTACAATCTTAAGTAATGTAAATCATACTATAATCTTCTTAGTATTATAGTATGAGGATCGGGGTTTGGCAATTAAAGTAGGGAATGAGGCCAGATTCTGGGATATAACTACCAATGGCATAATTGTCATAACTGAGTCCATGGAAGACATCTCATTTAACATCGTTTTTAAATTTCCTTTCAGTAGGGACAGAGTCTCACTGTGTTGCCCAGGCTGGTCTTGAACTCCTGAGCTCAAGCAGTCCTCCTGCCTCAGCCTTTCAAAGTGCTGGAATTACAGGTGTAAGCCACCACACCAGGCCCCTATTGCCATCTAGGAGACCCATTTTTCTCAATTTAATATTTCAAGAAATAACTGCTGTGAACTTCGACAATCCCACATCTCTTTCTAATTGATCATTAACAATGATTTTTTAATTTTCATTAGACACAGGGTCTTCCTCTGTTGCCCAGGCTGCAGTGCAATGGTGCTATCATAGCTCACTGCAGCCTCAAATTTCTGGGCTCAAGCGATCCTTCTGCCTCTGCCTCCTGAGTGGCTAGGACTACAGGTGCACAACATGACATCTGGCTATTTTTTAAAATTTTTTCTAGAGGTGGGGGTCTCACAAAGTTGCCCAGGCTGGTCTCCAACACTAGGCCTCAAGGTATACTCCTGCCTTGGCCTCTCAAAGTGCTGAGATTACAGGCATAAGCCATCTCGCCTGGCCAACAATGGTTTCTGAAAGCATGTTGATTGTAAAGCTTACATTAAATAAAGACTCTCGTTCCACAGAGCTGTGTGTGGCCCACTCTGGCAAATACTTAACAATTGTTTACCCTTATGAATTCTTGAATTCGGCTCTCAACTAGACCAATCTGGAGTATCTGTTATCTTATTTCTTATAGGGTGATCTATTTTTCAATATTATAATGCTCCTAGTTCATCAGTTACATTGGAGGTGACTTCTAAGTTCTGTTACTGATCTGTAGGGAATGTTATGAGGACTCTCAAAACCTTAAAAATAGATGAACAAATGTTACTCCTGAAGGAATACCTGCAAAAGGGATCTGTCAGCAATGGAAGCAGAGAGAAAGGAAGGTTACAAGAGTTAACATTACACCCCTACAAAAGAAATCCCCAGCTTAGTGACTGGATCGGCTTTGTTCCATAGTTGTGTATAACCCATCTATTGTGGAAATTAATGCATGAAACAATATATAACAAAATATATTGATATATATAACAAAATATTGAATGCATGTTGTTCAAACTTTCTGATTATAATGGTGTGCAAAAGAGAATAAACTACCCAGAGAATCAAAGTGGTCTTGTCACCTGTTTCTCTCTTCCTTTCATATTTTTAATACAATTTTACAGGATTTTACTGTCATGCCATATCAGGGGAGTCAAGTCTAGACAAAGATAACCTATACTCCTGGATGAACATTCTGAACAAGATTTATGTAAGATATAGAAAAGCTCTTATTTTATTGCAATATGGCCAGCTTTATAGTAGGTCTTAGGAGCTGATAAAAATGGGTGACTTCGGGTCAGGAGCGGCGGCTCACACCTGCAATTCCAGCACTTTGGGAGGCTGAGGCAGGTGGATCATGTGAGCCCAGGAGTTCAAGAACAGCCTGGGCAACATAGTGAGACTCTGTCTGTACAAAAAATATAAAAATTAGCGGGGCGTGGAGATGCACACATGTAATCCCAGCCATTCGGGAGGTTGAGGTGGGAGGTTGAGGCAGGAGAATCGCTTAAACCTGGGAGGTGGAGGCTGCAGTGAGCCAATATTTCACCACTGTCCTCCAGCCTGGGTGCCAGAGTGAGACTCTGTCTCAAAGAAAAAAAAAAAAAGTGACTTCATTTCATGTGTAGTTCATATAAATAAGTTCAATTTATAAGATCTTTCCCCCGGAAAGTGGTGATCTACTTAAGAATCCGTGGTCACAATTTTGGTACTGGCTACTGAGTGGCTAAAGTCTCAGAGAAGAAGGCCCTTTTTAAAGCAAGACTTAGCAATCAATGCACATGCACATGTTGGAAGTACTTGACATAGTCTTTATTTGAAACGTTTTATTTAAAACAACCATTTACTAATTGCTCTTGATTGTCAGTCTCTGCAGCTGGATTACTTTTCCCAGTCTGCATGGTATATCATCTCACAAGAAAGGACTGTGATTTTGTTTCATCTGCTGATGACATCGATAAACTACATAGTAAATCACCACTACTATGTTGTTTCGAGAAAGTATAGTGAGTTCACTAGAAACCATATCATGCACTGTATTATTTTTTATTTTTTGACTAAATTAGGAAACAGCCATTTTTATTGACTAGGTGGAATTTAACATATAACATAATAATCATGATGATTAGCCCCAAACTGAAAACAACACTGAGACATGCCACTCTCATTCCACAATGATTTTTAAAAATATTTTCTACTTAGATGTATATAAATAATAGGTACCAGCATGATACTGAGACCATCCTGAGAGAATAGACCCACACATTCCTTCAGGATAAAATGTATCTGAGAAAACTGAAACATCTCCTAATTATAAAACAGTTGTTAACTAGCTCTAGGCTCTAATTTTAATGCAAAATACAAACTTTAGTCACTTACTCATGTATGATTGAAGATTTATCTTTTGCTGATTCTATTTTAACAGAAATAATCCTCATAAAGAATGAAGAAGCAGCCAAAAAAAGTCTTAAAGGAGAATTTGAAAATAGATATCTTGGTAGCAGGAAAGAATATATAATTTATGGGTAAACATCTTTTGAACATTTTATGTAATCAAACTTTAGTAGGAAAGCAATGTCCAATAACAATTGAATTGACTATTGAACATTATTTCTCTAAATGTAAAATAAATATAGAAGTATTCTTTCTCCATCATAGAAACTGACTTAGCTTTTCTATTTTTATTCATATATTTATATTCACCTCCCATTATTTTGTTTTACAAAGAAGTTGAGGCACATGAGGAAGCTGCTGTATATGATATGATTACAAAAACTAAGGTATTTTAGGAACTATCATTGATAATGTTTATGTTTATTAACAAAATAAATCTAGCATTCTTGAGCACATCAAAGTTAAATTAAGTTCAAGTTATGCAGTTAAGCCTTAGAATACAATGGATAAAGATCAGTATCTCAGGTTCTGTAGAATCTCAGGTTCTCCTTTAAGGCTCTTTTTGGCTGCCTCTTCATTCTTTATGAGGATTATTTCTGTTAAAATAAAATCAACAGCCAGGTGCGGTGGCTCACGCCTATAATCCCAGCTCTCAGGGGGGCAGAGGCGGGAGGATAGCTTGAGCCCATGAGTTCGAGACTTGCCTGGGTAATATAGCGAGACCCCATTGTCCACAAAAGGAAAAAAAAAAAAAAGACAAAATCAACAAAAGATAAATCTTCAATCATACACGAGTAAGTGACTAAAGTTTGTATTTTATTTCAGGTTCTCTAGAACCTGAGATACTGGTCTTTATCCAGCCAGAAGATAGAATTAATTCTTAGCATATATACTTTTCAGTCATGAAGTTCATAAAAAAGACTTAATTTGATTTTAAAACTTCATAATTAGATTAACTCTATCATCAGATATGTCTTCGATTATTCTCATTTACGTGAATTTGCTCTCACCTATCATGGTATAGATTTATCTATCCTGTGTGCTACTTTATCCTTTGTGATCTGTTGGGGTTTCACAAATCAGTTCATATCACCTAAATTGATCAATCTGAATTTGATTATAGAGCTAAGGGAAGGCAACACACCTATAGAATACTGTTTTAATCCATTCGGCCATATATTTATTGTAGCAGCTATTTAGTTTATACTAATGAAAACCTCTAAGCCTAATAAATTATAAATATCTTAAATTTGAGCACTTGAAACTGAATGCGAATCTGAATTTAACCTCATTTTGTGTTCATACAAAGACTAAAGAGCTAAAATTGGTCTAAAAATTTTGCATCCATTATTCATATCCAGTTAGTGTTCTGCTATTATGCCCAGAAGAAAGTGATTAATGTATGGCAAGCACCAAGGTCAAATTTATTTTGGGTACAAAGTAATGTACCTCTATATTTCAGACTGCTGTCATGGCGTGAATTCTTAATATCCTCATAACATTAACTTTATGTTCAGTCACAATTTAGAAAGTATTAATGTTTATACCATGTTAAGATATAGAAACAATTGGAGATACAGAACAAAAAAAAAAACTATCAACTAGTTATATTTCAAATAGTGTATTTTTTTAAGTGATTATACTGTACATCAGTTTTTAAAATATTTCAGGTATGTAATAGCTTTTTCCTGTCCCAGAAGCCTGGCCTGTGGAAAAGAAAAAACACCGTCACTTCCACTTCTAATCTCACTCTATTTTCAAACAACCTTAGCATAACACAGCTTTAGCTCATTAACTATAGATATCCATCACTTTTCAAATTAGATATGCTTTGCTGAATTTGGCTGCAATGCGAATTTATACAGATTTAAGTCCGATATTTTTCAGTGACCTCCCAAATATAATAGAACATGTGATTTCATTGAAAAGTTCATTCTGTCAACTCTGGACACAAAGCATGTTACAGGTGTGGTGAGAACATGGCCGCCAGAGGCCATGGAGCACTTGCCACGGAGCACTGTGTGCTTCCAAAGGCCCTCAGCTCTGGCTGCTGAGGGAAAAGCCCCTGGGCCTCATGCCCCTCAGGGTGAGAGCTGCAGGTCCTGACACCCACCAGTCCAGATAGGGCTGCATGGAGGCCTGGGGTAGAAACAGTTTCCCCAGTCGGAAAACTCAGCTTTGGTCCAGAGCCGACTCAAAACTCCCTGAATAGACTCAGGTAGGCTAATGATCAAGGGCACAATTCTTAAATCTAAAATCCTAAAATTCAAAAAGTTGTAAAGCTCCAAACCCTTTTGGCAGCAAAGCTGAAATGACCTGAATCATTTGGCTGCAAAACATGACCTGAACTGGTGTGAGGCTGTTTATAGACATTATTTATCTCACGTTAGGTGAGCATTATTGTTTTTCTGCCAAAATATGAATCTGTTTGATTACAGGGAGCCTCAGACCTTGCTGGGACTTTTTGCATAGTACATGATATTTGCACTCTGTTGTCTTCTAAATTCTGATACCCAAAATATATGTGGCACCAAGGCATTTGGATAAGAAATAGGAAAATAATGTCTTCTGAAATTATGTGGAAATGAATTTAACTATTGCAACCTACTGCTACGTATTAATTATATGACTTTGGATAAATTACCTAATGTCCTTAACCTTGTTCTTATCTTTAAAAAGTGAGGAAATCAAATAGTGCTCAAATGCCTTGATGGTATTTGCCTAACTTGGGAATCAGTTTTCCAACACTACCTTTTCCTAAAAATCACTTCCCTCTCCCTGCCTCTGCCCTCACTAAATATCAGAACTCAATGGCTTATGGGGAGATCCCTACATGCGCAGTATTCCAAATGTTGCTCGTGTCCTTTTGTCTAGATATTTACAATGTCTAGTAGAGTTAAACCACAACAGCGTATTTATCTGTTTTACCACAATCTAGATGTGTGTTTCTCAAGACAAGAATCGTGGTGTTTCGCACCTGCACATGTGGTTGGGAGGAAAAGACTATAGTCTCAGAATGTGAAATATGACTATCCCAAATAAAAAATAGATAGCAGAGAATGAGCAGGGAAGTTCATATCCACCAGAGGCTGGAGACCACCTCAGCCCAATTTCTAAATCCACTAGATTTACAAACTTTTCTCTACGGTGAGCTCCGTCTAAATCCACCCCACTCCCGCTGTCTTGATGTTAACTGGCAAGGAGGGGCTCTGTGAAACTCACATGGGGAAAGAAACTTACACTACTGGGCAGAAAAGAAAAGTCTAGTTCCCAGTTAGCAAATATCAAGAAGAGGTTTCCATCATTGTCCAAGAAAATGGTGAACATCCATAGAAGTTCAGTTTTTATCCAGGAAAGCCAAACACTATGGACCTTTTCTGGTTTTTGATATTTTAACCAGCTCTATGAGCTATGAAGACTCAGTTCACAGAAAGATGGACTCAGAAAAATGTCCAATAAATGTTTCTCTGATACTAAACGTAACATGTTCAGTAGTGAAAGGTGTAGCATATAAAGATAATCTGAGTGTCTGGAGAGACCTGAGAAATTATCTAAGATCATTTAACAAATAAAAAACTGAAGCTCAGAGAAGACTAGTAACTTGATTAAACTTACAGAGCTGGTAAAAGCAAGAGCCAGAAGAACTCAAATCCTTCTGTTCATTGGGAAAATAATAAATAAGTGACAGCCTGTGTCTCCACTGAAAAATATTTGTATTAAAATAACTATCCTTGGACACAGAGTAGTGGTGGTGTGTGGGCAGTGGAGTTGGAGACCTAGCGCTAGAAGTGGTTCTTCCAGTAACTTAGGCAAAGCAAAAATCTAAGGCTCTTCCAGTTGTGAGGTGTTCTGATGCCATGGTTACATGGGTTCTTTCCCAGTAACATCAAAGTAATATAATCTCCAACGATAAGAACCAAAGAAGACATCTCATCTTATAAGAATCTGATCCAATGGCTTTAAACATTAAATGGAATATTAAATAGAAGAGATTTTAGCCTGATGCTCAAGATTTGAATGTATGGTATATTTAAACCCCTGGCCAAATATATTTTTTAAATTATAAAAAAATGATATTTTCTCTGCTGGGAAATTATTAGGGATTCTAATTTTATGCATACCGCAAGTCTTCAACTATTTATGACTGTTCAAAAGAAGCCATGCTGAGCTTCTCTGTCAATGACTTCTAATCAGAGAAGCCTTCTATATGCTTAGCATAAATAGGTGATGAGAGCAATGAAAGGGCATCACCGTTTGTCACAACACTTGACATTTAATATTACTGTCACAGATGCAGGCCTCCTGGGAGAGGAAAGGAGAAGTTATTAAGAAAAGGGACTTAAGAATACTTTATAAAATCCTACCCTCTTCATTTTATTTGATTTTTTTTTTTTTTTTTTTAACATTCAACTCACCCTGTTTGGAGAACCCCACCTCCTTTTTCCTTGCTTATGTCAATTTCATTCTTTCTACTTTTCCCATTGGCTTGTGCTTCCTCCTGTTAAATTGACATGCCATGAATCTTTTAGATATCAATTCTCAGTAGAAATCCTTCAGTATTATTGAAGACCGTGTGCTTGCTTATTTGAACTTTATTATTTTTTCCCTCTACATACTATTTACTTCAAACCATGTAATAGACTTTAAAACATGTGTTCACATTATCTTTGGGGGAAGTACTCTTACCCCATGGGACGGTATAACAGCAAGCTTCACTCAAAGACTCTTATAAAACATTAGGGGGTGATTATTTGAATTACAAAGGACTTTGTAAAAGCTACTCCCTTGGTGCATTTAAGTGTTTATTTACTGAACTCTGTTATGAAGAAAGTGGCTTAAGTAGCCACTGCCAAATGGCGGCCAGTCATAAGAGAAAAGGCAGCTAGGACAAGACAGGGTAATCAGCAGGAAAATGGTATTGCCTTGCAGTTAGTATGCATCTCATCATTTAGGCAAAGCAAAATATTCCTATAGATACCGTAGTCCAGTTCAACTTAAATAGGAAAAGTACTAACTATAGGTGCAAAATGATCTTGCTACTTCTGGTTGATTCCATGCTATCCATGAAGTATAGTTTAATTGTTGCCAAGAAACAGAAAAGGAGCCTTTCAAAAACCGATTGGACACTATAGTATATCTTACGTATTAAACTTATAGTTCCTTTCCATACTGTTAATGATCCAACTTGTCTTAAGCCCTATTGAGGCAAATTGAAACAGACATTACTCTGTAAAGTAAGCAATGATTATGACTGCTTTTAATAATGTATTATTCATATCTTACAGAATCAAGGACTTCTTATACGCAGTGGATTTTTTAATCTCAAGGATGACAATATCAGAAAAAGTATGTTAAATAACACATGTACTACATGAATATATTATATTCTGAATTTGAGGAAAAATTATTCCTGTAAATAATATTTTGCCCTTTCATGTTAATAATCATTTAGATGGGTGAGCAACTAAGACTAGCATTGGTGATTCAGAGGGGCATTGAGGAGATCACGCTGAGCTTGGAATTGCAGTTTATGAGAGAAAGCATGGTTCAAGAATGAATGATCTAGGCAGAGACCAGAATCACATAACATTTCATGAATTTACTAAATGAGAACATATAAAAAGCTCACTCACAAAGTTGGATATTAGTTTTGAACCCAGACACAATGCATACTTACTACTTTTTAGAAATTAGAATTACTGGCCAGGCACAGTGGCCCACGCCTGTAATCCCAGCACTTTGGGAAGCCGGGGTGGGCAGTTCACCTGAGGCTGGGAGTTGGAGACCAGCCTGACCAACATGGAGAAACCCCGTCTCTACTAAAAATACAAAATTAGCCAGGTATAGTGGTGCATGCCTGTAATCCCAGCTACTTGGGAGGCTGAGGCAGGAGAATCGCTTGAACCCGGGAGGTAGAGGTTGCAGTGAGCCAAGATTGTGCCATTGCATGGCAGCCTGGGAAACAAGAGTGAAACTCTGTCTCAAAAAAAAAAAAAAAAAGAGAGAAATTAGAATTATTTTGGCACGAGAGAGAAAGATCAGACATGCTTGGACTGGTTCAAATTTGTATTTCTGCTTTACTGACTGGTTCTCTGGAGACTCAGTGGCTGCTGTAGGTCTTTCAACTGGTCCAAGTAGCCTTCACATGGATACAGACTACTGATTCCATAAATACAGAAATTTCCAGATGGTCCCATCTCAGGGGGAGTCATTTGAGTCATGACTGGCACACAACACTGAAAATGCTGGAAAGATGGCAAATATTAGTAACTTATAATACTAGAGGAGTGAGTGAGAACATACAGGACCCAGCATTTAAATTTATTTCAGGAATCAAAAACACCAGACTCTCTATGTCCCTGGTAGACTGTTTCCCTCCCCTAGAAAGCTCGTATAGCAGGGTATAAAGTAGCAAGAATTTGCATATGGAATTCATGATTAACATTAAAATGAGAAGAAATGTTCCATTTTGTATTTCTGTTGGAGGGACTGCAGTGGGCTGGCTATCAAGCAGCATTAGAATTGACTGGGTCAGTCCCAATGAATGTCATTTTCTCCATTAATTATTCAAAATTCTGAGTTTCATCATCAAACTGAGAGGCCGCATAAATCTCAGACTTACGAAGCTGATCAGGTAGCAGGTGATGCTAGGGGCCTTTTGGGAACAGGACTAAATAATCAAGTTCAGACCTGAGTCACCAAGATGGGCTTGAGAAAAGAGGATGAACCGAGAAAATTAGAGCAATGAGAAGACCATATGGGGACATTTGGATAGATAAGACAGTGTTTTTGCAGCTGCTGTGAGTGCATAACATTTAGGCAAGAGAGATGCATTAGTTATCCATTGTCATAGTAATGCTGCCTAACAATTTACCCCAAAACTCATGGCTTAAAACAATGGGCATTTATTGAGCTTACACGTCTGTGGGTTATCAATTTAGACTGAGGTTGGCATGACAGTTCCAGCCTTAGCTGGATGCACTCACGTGTCTGGCCGTCAGCTGCGAGTCAGCTGATCCTGGATAGCCTCCATGGGAGCTGGAGCAATTCAGAACTGGGTTTCTTCTCCAGCAAGTTAGCCTTTCTTGTGACAAAGAGAAACAAGAGATACAGCAAAAATACAAACGTACTTTTTAAAGTCTCTATTTGTGTCAATATCTGCTAACATCTCATTGTTCAAAGCAAGTCCCAGGGACAAACCAGAATTAAGAGAGGGAAAAATAGACTCGTTCTTGTTAGCAAGAGAAAATATAAAATCAAAGGCAGAGGGTACTCTGTTAAATATCTACTGCTCCATTAAAAATTTACCCCAAAACTTAGTAACATAACACAACTGCCATCTAATTTGCTTACTATTCAGAGTTAGTCTTCTGGAGGCTCAACCAACAATGTGGCTGAGATTAGATAATGTGGCAGAGGGTACTGTGTTAAATGTCTACTGCTCCATTAAAAATTTACCCCCAAACTTAGTAACATAACACAACTGTCATCTAATTTGCTTACTATTCAGAGTTAGTCTTCTGGAGGCTCAACCAACAATGTGGCTGAGATTAGATAATGTGGCAGAGGGTACTGTGTTTTCTACTGCTCCATTAAAAATTTACCCCCAAACTTAGTAACATAACACAACTGCCATTTAATTTGCTTACTATTCAGAGTTAGTCTTCTGGAGGCTCAACCAACAATGTAGCTGAGATTAGATAAGGTAAGATGTCCTGACACATGTGTCTGACAGTTGGTGCTGGCTATCAGCTGGATCGTGTATCATCGACAGACTAACCCAGGATTTCTCATGATGGCTGGTTTACAAAAGTGACAAGAGAGGGCATATTCTATTGCACAAGTGTTTCGCGGTTATGATTGCTAAAGTCCCATCAGCCAAAGCAAGTTGTGTGGTCAACGAAAAATCACAGAACCAAGCCCAGCATCAGTTCAGGAGGGTGTGGATACAGAGAAATATGATTATTAGGAACTATTAATGTAACAAGCTACTACAGGTGTGGATGCAGGGAGAGGATCGATGTAATGACATCATCAATGTAATCAATCTACCATAAGAGAGATATTGAAGGAGAAATGTAAGGAGACTTTTAGATCATCGGCACTAAATTTTCCTTGGAATTTTCAAGAATCGTAATAGAAAAGCTTTTTTTTTAAAGGAGCTTTGGTGAGTTGTGCTGTATAACACACTTTACATTCCCCTCGGTGTATATATTTTCCATTAACAATAGTAAAGATTTGAAATGCTTCAAACTAATCCAATTAGAAATAAATCCCTAGTTACAGAAAATATTTCTTGAACTGCAATTCATGCAGGACTGAGCTCTAAACACCTTGAATTTACATAGGATACATAATGGTAGCTTAGGCTATATATACCAAAATTATCAGAATGTGCAATAAACTTTGGTTCTGAAAAAAAAATATGGTTGCAAAATGTAAAAACTTCATATCTTCATGAGAAACAAAAGGGAAAATATAACTAAATACCTTTTAGGTAGGCTGCTAGATTCACAGTGAATCCCCCTCATCTGGGTAAAGCCTCCCTAGGTAGAATGGGTTCTTTGAGGCCATATATCTGAAACATGAGTCTACCTCAATGACTACATTGACTGATTGAGGGAAGACGCCTGGCCTAAACTGGGTCAATCACCTTTGATTTCCTAAGAATTCAAAATTTGAGAGTGAGACATTCAAGACAAGATTAGTAGTTGTTGAAGAGGAATCAAATTAACAGCAACACTTATTCATCTGAAATCTTTAGAGTTAGCCTGCTTCCTACCTTTCTAGATGTTCAACACATGTTTAGATTCCATGTCTTATGCCAAAATTCTTCCAATAAGCTTCCCTTTACAGTCTTCTTTTTTAAATTTAAGCCAATTAGTTTTGTTTTTTATATGTAGTGGATGCTGTAGTGTGCCACTCAGAATACCTTCAGGACTGAGACACTCGTTCCTCTAGTAGCCAGGAGCAAAACTACCTGCCCTCCAAAAGTTACCCTTGAATGAATGGAGCTACCTTGACCCTTCCCTGAGGGAAGCCTCTGAATGTCAGCATTTCTAGAAAAGACTCAATCAACTACTTGGCAGCAATTTGACTTCATTGGAACCCTTCAACTTTCAAAGAGGTGGCAGCCCTTCTTGACTAAGACCAAAACACATTCCAAATATGGACTGTCTTTCCTGCCCAGCAGGTCTTGGCCAGTACCCCTCTATAAGAACTTCAATAGTATTTGATCCACTGACATGGGAATCCACCTTAACACTGCATTGGATAAAGAGACACATTTTAGAGCAGAGTGGATGTAGCAGTGAGCATATGACCATGGGAATAATTGTCCCCCATTACAAAGCACACCACCAGAAATGTTCAGGCTGAAAGAGCAGTGGAACAGTCTTTGAAGGCATAGGTAAGACATCAGCTTGAAGATGCTTGTGAGGATGAGGCACCATCGTTGAGGACACAGCATATGCTCTAAAGCAATGACTATTGCATGGTCGTGAGTCCCCAGTGAGGTAAAACACATGAATCCTAGAAGTAAAGTGTGGCAGTAGGAGTGGCCCTACTTACAACACTCCCATGACCCACTTGGAGAATTTGTGTGTCTCATCCCTACAGATTTGGACTGTGCCAGTGTAGAAGTTCTGGTTCCAAGAGGGTGAATATTTTCACAGGGGAATATAGTAAATTATGCCTCTTACCGGTCACTTCAGGATCTGTGTGCCAAGCAATCAGAGCCGAGGAAAGAGTCACAGTGACAGGTGTAATTGATGCTGAACATCACAAAGAAGTAATTGCTCATGTTGACAGGAGGAAGACATTTGGCCCTGGACTTTGACTTGGGACTCCCCTTGCCAAATGTTGATGGTAAATGGACAAAAGCAACAGCCACGTCCTAAGAAAAGCATGATGACAAGGAACTCAAATCTCTAAGAAAGAAGAGTCTAGGCTGTCCACAAGTAAGCCACCAGAGCAGCAGAGGTGCTAGTTGAGAGTTAAAACATCTAGAACAGATAACAGAGGAGGGAGACCGTGAGTATTGATTGCAGTCCTGAGACTAGCAGCAGCAGCAGTGGGGGTTGTGGTTTCTTCCAACGAAGCTTTATCGGGTAAGTTTTCCCCGGAAATAACTTAAACACACACACACACACACAGAATTCTGGAGAACCTGTTTCTAAACGGGAGAAAGATACTTTAAGAGGCAAGTGGATCCAAGCAGCATAAGGGGTGGAGAGCAGAGGATGTAGTGACGCACTACTCAGACATCCCCTTTGTGACTGAGGCACTCATTTCCACCGCCGCCAAGAATGTTGACTGCTGACACCTCAAAGCTTTATCCCTCTCTGGGAACTATCGTCACTCAAGAGGAGACACCTAATGCAAGCTCATTCCCTCTTCCCTGGAGCAGGCCACATCCAATGGCTGCTCAATGCAGGTGTACAAAGGTCCAGACCCTTGCCTCATTTTGGAGCAACTCTGCATGGCCATCCCAGACCACAGCTTCCTGAGGAATTGATTGCCTATGGCCTTTGTGGCAACTACATCACAGATCATCTTTTCTTTCTGCCTGTTCCTGCCTCCCTTTGTACTTCCAGGTGCTGTCCTGAGCCTTTTTCCAGGAACTCAACCTAAGGCACCCTAACCTCTGTCAAAATGAATACAAAAGCTTCTTTTGGAGGAATATGTCATAAAACGTGAGAGGAGAATGAGAGGGAAAGAGAGAGATGGATGCTCACAAAAATTCTGAGAGCTAGAGACTGTAATTATCCATAGTTTACAGATGATACAGATGGAGACATGGAAGCTTAGAACTTAATAGATTTCTCTAAAGTCACTGATCATGACCAGGTCTGCCTGACACAAGAACTTGTACTGTTTACTACTGCATTATTCATAAATAGTCCATTTTCCTTTGTATAGCTCTTTACTGACCTGGAGATGAAAAAATAAAAGTAAACATTTTTGCTATTCCCTCCCAGAAGCTCTCCATGAGCTGAGCCTATGCTAAAGCCAAGACAAGATACTGTCTCATAAGAGCAGCAACTTAATCCAGTCTCTAACGCCAATGTTATGAGTGATGTATCAGGCCCTATGTGAAAACTCTATATAGGAAGTAGAAAAAAAAAAAGTAAGTAACTCATTAGCTACATCCTAAACACTGGGCAAATGTCTATGTATGCATTCTTCCAACACGCACCGAAGAAACGGATGGACCATAGTGGCCAGGTAGATACCCTACTTCCAAATGATGGGTCCTCTGATGCATTCTATGTGACTGTCCTCTTTATTTACAATTTAATTTAATCTGACAGGAAGGAAATGTAGGAAAGAGGAGGAAAGGATGGGGAGGAGAGTAAGAGGAAGGAAGAAAGAAAGAGACTGAAATGTTAATACCATTTATGTATGGAGGTAGAATTTTAGGATTTTTGTTTATCTTTTCTAAATTTTCTACAATTAACAGAGTTATATAATCGCAATTGTGAAATAAGGTATAAAAGCATATGATTTATGATACTGTTCAAAAGCATAGAGGAAATGCTATTTGGAATGTGTATAGAGAAACAAGGCTAGATGGTATTTTGACATCCCAGGATACCCTACAATGTACTATTCAGATGCCATTTTGATATAGCCTCTTCCTAAACAGTGAAAGAACACATCATGGAAGACTAGTCATCATTTCCCATCCAATTCAGTCTGCTTTGCTTTCATGAACTGTAGGTCAAATTGTGTATAGATGAATTGGCAGAACTTTATATATTCATGAGCACAGATTGAAAGTCAGAAGAATAGTGAACTCTTCCTCTTATCAGAAATAGTAAATGTGTTCAAAATTTCCAACAAAGATAAAAATTAATAACCAAGTTAATCCTGTTATTCTCTAAGAAGACAAGATTGGAAAGTCACTTTGTATGAAAGTCTTTACAAAGACTTTACAAAGAAAAAATAATCATTAGTTGCAATTCCCTTACCATTTTCACTATAATGCCTCTACTATGTATATTTTACCAAATTCTCTGCTCAAATGGCACATCTATTTGTGGTATTTTATTTTTCCAGCCTGATATTGGAGTAACCTTTTTAAATGAACTGACTGCTTAATTGCATTATCATGGGATCTGGTAAGTCACAGCCACAGGAAGATAATCTCTGTATGGAGCCAGAGAAACAATTTTTTTTTTTTAATTTTATATCATCTACAATTTATCCCTCCACAATATACCCTATAATAAAGTTTTCATGTAATTCAGAAAAGAATATTGAAAACAAGCTCCAGCCTGTCAAATAAAATTCTAAGTAACAAGCTTGTCTGCCACTATTCTATTAAAATGTTCTACCCTTCGAGATGTCCTTATTTCTGAAGGGCAAATGAACCCAGCAGGTGACTGAGTGATTATGACTTCTGATTCAGAGCTCATTTTTTTCAAACATGAGCTGTTTAACGCTTGCTGATTGCCATCACTAACATTCCCTTGTTTTCAATACAGTCTTCTCATTCACCGACTGAAGCCTGCCCTGCATCCTGAGAGCCCACTTAAAGAGACTCTGCAGCTAAGTTTCAATTCCCAGGATGGCAAAAGACTTATTGTAAAATTAATTTTCAAAGACATATTTAGAATCCTCTATTTTCCTATTCCAGATGTAAATTTTCAGAGATGGCTTGAAGAAAAGGATGCTTTACAACATAGTGGAATGAAAGGAAGTTACTGCCAACAAGAGACTGTACTTCATGTAAAATATGTCCCATATGGTGTCCAGGGGAAAAGGAATAGCAGTACAAGCAGTTACTCTCCTCCTCTGAAAAATTATAAAAACAAAGCCAAACAAAATAACAACAGCAAAACCATCCACAAACAGATCAATCTCTCAGCATTGTCTTCCTTATTAAAACTTCTGGGATATTCCTGAAATTCTGAATATACTGTCTTGTGGTTATAAAATGGCATCCTGGATTTTATGGGTTTATAGCCTAAATGCAAAAGATAGAAACAGTATGTATTACGGTACAGAGTCTCCTACAGTTTTCAAATATCATGTACATCCTCTGACCTTTATCTGACTAAAGCAACAGCTCTTTGACAAGAGCTGTTGTCCCACATCCTAATGTCTTGGAGGATGTGAGAGCTAGCCCATCTTTGAAAAGCTGTTTTTCATAGTAACTAGAAGATGCAGAAACCTCCAATAAGGCTACAAGGTTGTCTCTCATCCACTGCATCCTCAAGTACTTTATCACTTGTCATTTTGAAGATGATCATTAATCACAGCACTTCGCACACAAGTCAACTTGTAACCTATGGGCTTTTTACAAACATAACGAGCTACATCCATAAAATGCAGCTGTTGTGAGGAGAAATGAGATTGTTCATCATGAGTTAGCAGTCTAAAACAGGAAGATAAAGATGACTATTACACCCAGTTGAAAATGCTGGCATTGTTTTCTTCATCCTAAACTCGATTTGATATCTCAAGTGTAAGTATTAGGTATACAGGAAATAAACATTTGAGGGCCAGTATTAAAAATCATGAAGAGGTGGATATCAAAAATAGAACTGGTATATATAAATTAGCATGTATATTATACCAAAAGGCTAAGTTTGTACCTATGCCCATACAAACCAACTAATTGGTGCTTTTTTATTTTTGGTTGTTAGTTATAGAAAACAATTCATTGCAACAAATATTGGTTGGATCCTTCTGGACAGACATTCATCTCACACCAAGCTGCAAACTGGACTTAGTACTTTGAAACATCACAGACATTCAAACATAGATCACATAGATCCAGCTCTTCAATGTATGATCCACACACAAAAAGATGTGTTATTGAAGTTTTTGTGAGAAGACTGCAAAGAGAGTTTATATTTCTTCCAGTATAGCTAAACTTCCATTGGTTTTCAAAATATTCTCTCTCAATACAGTCTCTCTCTTTCTCTCTCCAAGTCCAGCTCTTCCAGTCCCTCCAGTTAAGCTCTGGGACTTAGACCTGAGCTTCCTTTCCTACACGAAGCAATTGACATGTGTAGCTCCCCAGCCTGTGTGTTTCACCCATGGGACTAGGTAGCCACCTCCTTGGAAGGCAGAGAAAATTGAAGGATCAAGTATTTTCTTGCTGGACAAAGTGGCTCACCCCTGTAATCCTAGCACTTTGGGAGGCTGAGGCGGGTGGATCACTTAAGTCCCAGAGTTTGAGAACAGCCTGGGCAACATGACAAAACTCCATCTCTACAAAAATCAACTGGGTGTGGGGGCACATGCCTGTAGTCCCAGCTACCTTGGAGGCTGAGGCAGGAGAATCACTTGAGCCCAGGAGGCAGAGGTTGCAGTGAACCAACAGTGTGCCACTGCACTCCAGCCTGGGCAATAGAGCAAAACAACTTCTCAAAAAATATTTGTTTTTCATAGTTTTAAGGACATACAAGTATCTCAAGAGCAGGAATGCTAAGTTAGCCTTAAAAGGAACTGGATCCAAAATAGGAATGTCAGCAGAAATACTAGGAAACTTCTTCAGTCTTGTCTCAGCTTCTCTCTTTTCATTTACTCTTTTCTACTGTCTAGGTTTTCCTCTCTTCTCGTAATCTTTCTTGTTCTATAAAGAGTGAAGGCTTCCACAGACAGAAGTCTTTGTTATAGAGACCAGGGGTTTTCACGTCTATTATATATCAGTATGTTTTACTAACATATATTCCTGAGCCTCGCTCACAAAGATTATTGTGATTTCATAAGTCTGTTAGGGCTTGAAAATCAAATTGGTTTAGGGTAAAGATTAATCTCCTGAAACAAAGAGCACGTCTCAGAAAAAAAAAAAAAAAATACACACACACACACACACACACACACACACACACATGCACACAATAAGAAATGTATTTCTTTTCTCACTTAACTGTCCTAACACCAGGATCCAGATTGGCAGGATAGATGGACTCTGCCTAATCATTAATGATCCCAGTTTCCTTCCATCTTGTTCATCCAAGGGGCCAACTTACAATCAAAAAGCACTTATAAACATAATGTCCTTTGTTTGGTCAAAGTGGAGCCACTGGCGCATTCACTTTACAACTCTCGGAAGAGAAAGATTAAAGGTTCAAGCTCAGCAGTTTTATGTATTCAGCAAGTAGGGCAGGAGTTGCCCACACCACTTCCATCCTGATTCTCATGAAAACAACTTCATCATTTGTCTGGGAAACATAGTCTGTATCTGGACTGCAATGTGCCCAGGAAGAAGTGAAAAAGAGGTTTGAGGAGACTCACATACCCCCACCCTACCCCTTAAGAGCATCTAACACATAGGCAGGCTTGGGAACTACCGTGTAGAGATAAATGATGATGACTTTCCACCTCTATCCTTCACTTCACACAATATCAGCTGTCATGAAGCGGAGAGAGCCCTCTACCTGGTGTCAGAGCACCCATGTACAAGCCCTAGTTCTGCCACCTAACTAACTGCATGACCTCAAACAGATCGTTTAATTAAAATATTATGTGCCAGGCGAAATACTAAGTGCATTATATCATTTCTTTCAACCTTTACAATGTAAGGCAAATATTTTTCACTCTATTTTAAAAAACGAAGTGTCTTTTCCCACCTCACACTGTTATGTATGATCAAAACTAGATTTCAAACAGTTAAGTGTCCAAAGCACATCATTTTTCCCTTCTGCCATATTCAACCTGAGTCTCATTTTCTCATAAGTGGGAGAAAATTTCTACCTCAATGAGTTATTGTGAGGTTTAAATGAGCTAACTTAAAAGTACTATACAGACCTTAAATCCCAATGTAAATAAAGATAGTATTTTCTTTTGTAGACACAAAAGTTCAAACTAATTTGCCATGCTAAGCCTGTGTTTTGAGTTCTGTTCTGGCAATGATGATGAATTTGTGCTTATTCACTCACAATCTCTGGTTCTGTCTTCCGTGATCAATGGCATTCATTGTAAGATGACAGTTCAGAGTTAACCTGTGGTCACAGAACTAAACAAAACCAACTGGCCCGTATGGGAATGGAATTAATGATCTGGAACTGATAAGCACTGTACTCAGATGAGCTGAAACAACTAGACATCAACTGTCATCATGAAGACACGGACTAAAGATGATAAGATTCAGGGAAGAGCAATCTTTCTTTGTTCCTCTTGTAAGTCCATTCATTAAAGACTTGCAGATAAAACCGGCTGTCTTGCCAGCAAATGGCCTGTTATCATAAACCAAATTAAGGTGAATTTCAGCACATTTCTCTATTTCATATTCCAGTCATATTATGACTGAACTTACCTTTTATTTTATGAAGGTTGAGAATTCCAGCTTATACATCGTAAGTTGCAGAAAAGCAAAGAATAAAATGAGACACCAAACAAGGTAAACATATATTTCCCTCCCATCTCATTGCTGCCTGACCCTCCTCCCAAATAGGCAGAAACATTTGAGGAAAGAGTAAAATAAATATAAATTGAAATGCACATGAAATAAATAAAATAAATGAAATAAACTGAAAGAGCCCATGGTTTCTAGAAGGTTTTTAAGTATAAATAGATATGGTGATGTTACATTTTAATTTAATTTAATTTTATTTTATTTATTTATTTTTTTTTTTTGAGACGGAGTCTCGCTCTGTCGCCCAGGCTGGAGTGCAGTGGCCGGATCTCAGCTCACCGCAAGCTCCGCCTCCTGGGTTCACGCCATTCTCCTGCCTCAGTCTCCCAAGTAGCTGGGACTACAGGCGCCTGCCACCTTGCCCAGCTAGTTTTTTGTATTTTTTAGTAGGGACGGGGTTTCACCGTATTAGCCAGGATGGTCTCGATCTCCTGATCTTGTGATCCACCCATGTCTTCCTCCCAAAGTGCTGGGATTACAGGCTTGAGCCACCGCGCCCGGCCTACATTTTTTATTAAATAGAATTATTATTTTCAAAATTA
>NW_016809129.1:3158821-3165381 GCF_001698545.2 Rhinopithecus bieti | reverse complement strand
CCCATGTCTTCCTCCCAAAGTGCTGGGATTACAGGCTTGAGCCACCGCGCCCGGCCTACATTTTTTATTAAATAGAATTATTATTTTTCAAAATTAAGACAAAACGTCTCATCAAAAGGGTCTTAAAATCTCTGGCAATTTCCATAATAACCAGCACCACTCAAATCTAGATCCTCCAAAACTGCTCCTCCACAAGCATCCAAGGATTGGGCTCAAGATTTTCCTGATTTTCAGCTCTATATTATTTACTTGCTCATTAAAAAAAAAAAAAAAATACTGTAGCCCCTTCTGTGAAGGAAAACATCCTATCTTGTTCAGGATGGAGTAGTTTCACTTACCAAACTGAAAAACTCACTCTCCATCTCCTACCCTCGCCCCTGAACAGTGTGTTTTGCCAACAAGCCACTCTTACATATATACCATAGGAAGGGAAATCGAGAGAAAACTAATTTCACCTTAGTATAAAGAATCTCAATTGTCTAAGAAAGCAAAGCTTTCTTCTCCAAATAAGTCTAACACATACACACACACACACATACACACACACACACACACACACGTGTATGTATCTATCGAGTATCGTTATTTCTCCTGAAAGATCTCTTATTTCAGATGACCTCAAGTTGAGAAATCTAAAAAGAATTGATTTAAAAAAATGTTTTGGCATTTGGAGAATCTAAAAGTTCAAATTTAACAAAACAGTAAATTGCCTTCTCGCTTCATCTGGATGAGAATCCTCTGCAGCAGACTGAGTATGAGAAATAGAAAGGTTTCTCTTTTTACTGGATTATAAGCAGAGGAGATCCAGGAGTTGGACTATATCTCCATTTTGATAGATTTTGTTAGAGTGCTTTAAACAATAGAATTTTTTGCTTAACCACATGTAGGGATACATGTCATATAGTATCTATTGTACTAGCTACTTGCCAACTCATTTCTAAATTCTATTCTAAATATAGAGAGTAAACTGTGAAGCTGGGTGGGTCAAAAAAAAAATCAGCTTATGAAATAAAACATGGGGCAACAATTATGTTCCCTGAAGCAGCAGCTACTAAACATCCTTCTAAGTCTATTCAGTGGCTCCGCTGAGAAACTGATGATAAAGGGCACCAAGGTTTTGGTATCTTGCTAGAAAGGGATAATCGGTGACTCTGTGTTGCAATGGGTCCAGTAGATCCAAGAAACCTAGAAATGCAAATTTTTTATGATAATTACTAAGACGTTAGAAAAATATTTATAAATGTACTAATGCCTCCAACTAACGTAAGAACTTTTTTCTAAGCTAAGAAAAAATCTAAATAACCCAAGTAATTTAACAAAGATTGGGTTCTTTTATAAGTAATCATAAAACAGAAAGATTAAAATGAGGTGTTTGGTCATTCCTGGAAGGTTTAACAACAAGAAATGTGGGTCAAACACATGATCTGAAACTGTACGGAGCTGGTTTCCACTACTTACTAGCTGTGTGATCTTGACTAGTCTCAAATTCTAAATTTTAGTTTGCTCTCCTGTAAAATGCAGATAATGATACAGAGTAAATATCCCTTATCAGAAGTGCTTGGAATCAGAAGTGCTTCTGATTTCAGATTGTTTCAGAGTTGGAAATATTTGCACTTCAGATTTCAGATTTTTCCACATTTTGAAATATTTGCATATACATAATGAGATATTTTGGGAATGGGATGTAAGTCCAAACATAAAATTCATTTATATTTTATTCACTCCACATACACATAAACCTGAAGGCAATTTTATGCACTACTTTTAATAATTTTGAGCACCAAACAAAGTTTATGTACATTGAGCCATCAGAAAGTAAAGGTGTCATCATCTCAGCCAGCCATGGGGACAGTCTGTGGCTGTTTAGCATCACCATCATTCCTCACTCTGAATTTGCACACTACCAATAGGCAGTCATTTTCTTACACTTATTCGCACATAATGGTAAATACACCATTTGTACAATGAAAAAACAATGTGTTCAGGGTAAGGAAGCGTCCCAGCAACATCACCACAATACCTATATCAGCTGTCAACAGCAATAGCAAACAGCAGGCTTTCAGTCTCCATCCCCAATTCTATGTTTTGATTAAAAGGTTACTGTACATCACATTTTATTTTTTTAGATGAGAAGACACATCAGAAGCAGTTGAGCAACCAGGAACTGGATTCTCTAGGGATGACAAGACATTCTGCCGAATGGCTTTTAAAAAATCTTTCCCCCAGAGCCATCTGCCTTGTTAACAAGGTTTTTCCATCCCAGGAGCCTGCCTTGGATTTTATAAACTGACACGAGTTCCTGTTCTGTTATGAATACACACTGCTCTAGACCTTCAATAAGCCCATCACATATTTTCATCATGCTGCCTATAGATACTTTTTCTGCAAAATTAACAATGTCCTCCTCATATCATGGTCACCTTGATTCAGAACTATTTCAGCTATTTCACCATCAGTCAATACATAAACAACTGGAGCCTTATTGCTGATGTTAAAACTTCTTCAATGGACACTTCTGCCACTTACTGACAAAAACTCTGAAGGTATATTTTCTGCATACGTGAAAGAAGTCAGACATCTATTTTTCCTCACTTGACATACAAAATCCTCCAAAGTCACCGCCTTGTTCATCATCATGACTAAACATAGTTGCGGGACAGAGGTTGTGCCAGGCATGCACAGCTGGGTCTTTTATCATGCATTCCAAGTGTTGGTAGCAGTATATATGACATCCTTCGTGATAAAGTACTTTTGAAAACCTTCCATCCCACATCTCTGTTCATTCCTGCTAACATACTGTCCAAGTAAGTGTTTTTATATTACTCTTCATTGATCTAAGGATACCTTGGTCACATGGATGAATTAATGAGGTCTCATTTGGTGGAAAATACATGGCATAAATATTATTATTTTATTATTGTTGTTGTTGATGAGGTCTCACTATATTGCCCAAACTGGTCTCAAACTCTTGGCCTCAAGTGATCCTCCTGCCTCAGCCTCCCAAATTGCTGGAATTACAGGAGTAAGCCACCACACTTAGCCTTTTTTTTTTTTTTTTTTTTTGTCATAAACATTATTTTTGATGAGAATTTCAGCTGGAAACAAGCAGAACACTTGTCAAATAATAACAGAATCTTACAGTTGTCATCCAGTCCAGTTTCCCTGCAGTGACCATGAGCTGCTGGTACAAAATGTTTGCAAAAACAGTCAGAAAAGATATCCCAGTTATCCATGCCTGTTTGTTAGCATAATCGTGGACTTGTGAGCAATTCAATCCTGAAAATCAGTGAAGATGCAAGTTTTTGCCTGTCATGACAAGTTTACATTGATGCCTGCCTTCTACCTTGGAACATCCCAGCACAGTTATTCTGTCTTTGGCATTCTTAATTACTGTAGGCACTGTCTCATCAGTTGGAGTCTGTGTCTTACTGGGGCAGTAACATCAAAACAGTGACATTTCATCAGCATGACAAATTCATTCTGACATAAGATTTTCATCAGTGATGACCTTGGTAAATTTGTCAATGAACTTCCCCACTGCTTCATGATCAGCAGATGCAATGCCATTACAAATCTTTAAAAATGTAATGCCATGTCTTCTCAAATGTTTGCAACCGTCCTACTGAATAGTCATCGTTCACTTCAATTTTCAGCTTATTGTGATAGATCTTTGCTTGTTTCATGACCCTACCATCAAGTGGCGTGTGCTCCTAGTGATGCTGATGGATCCACTCCTTCAATATATAATCAAGATCTTCATTTGAGCTTTATGCAGTTTTTTTTTTTTTTTTTTTTTTTTTTTTCATTAAATTCTGCTGATCACATTCAGCATAGAATTTCAACAGTTTTCCTTCTTTTTCTTCAGGTCATATAGAGTGGTCATTCCCACACCATAATCTTCTATAAGACATTTCCTGACTGGGTGCAGTGACTCCTGCCTGTAATCCCAGGAGACTGAGGCAGGTGGATCACCTGTGGTCAGGAGTTCGAGACTAGCCTGGCCAACATGGTGAAACCCCATTTCTACTAAAAAAAGAAAATACAAAATTTAGCCAGCCATGGTGCCACGTGCCTGTAATCCCAGCTACTCAAGAGGCTGAGGCAGGAGAATGCTTGATCCCAGGAGCAGAGGATGCAGTGAGCCGAGATCACACCATTGCACTCCAGTCTGGGCAACAAAGCAAGACTCCGTCCCAAAAAAAAAAAAAAAAGACCTTTCTCACTTATACCACTGTTAATTTTCTCTAACAGTTCGACTTTCTGTGCTATACATAAATGCTTCCTCTTTTTCTTATCGCCATTACACATAGGTGCATCTGCAGGCTTTTTTGACATTTTCACACCACAGAGCAGAGAATAATCAAAAGAACACAGTGGGTAATATGCATAGGTCTTGACTCTATGTGGGGCATTGTGAAGAAATTGCCGTTGGCACATTTGACCTGCACGCGAGCCATTTTATTATTCTTCAAGAGCATGCTTGCGTAAGGGAATCTGGGTGTGTATAGAAATGATGTATTACAGCTGAAGGGGACTGGGAGGGTCTTTTTCCCCTTGGAGACAACAAATAAACTGTGTTGTGCACCTGAGTTTTGGCTACAACCCATTACATGAGGGCAGCTGTGAAATTTTCTACTTATGGCATTATGTTGATGCTCAAAAACTTCTGATTTTAGAGCATTTTGGATTTCAAATTTTTGGATTACGGATGCTCAACCTGTACCTAAATTTCTGAAGAATTTGCAATGTTAAACAAAAAGTGCAATGTGATCCTGTAGATCCAGCTACTCAGGAGGCTGAGGCGGAAGGATTGCTTGAGCCCCAGGAGTTCAAGTCCATCATGGGCAACATAACAAGACTCTGCCTTTAAAAAAAAAAAAAGCAACTTGCCCAAAATAGATATTAATTTAATAATAGCTATCATTTTTACTAGAGCTAAGATGGCAATGGTGTTGATAAAAATTTTAAGTCCTAAATAAAACTCTCAGAAGAGAATACCTTCACTATTTACTATAAAATATAAGCACTCCAATAATCCTGGGGCTAGTGGATGGTGTTTGTCAGCAGAAAAAGTAAAAAAAAAAAAACTTTGGCACCTTCAAAATACAATCTTACCATCTGAGCAACTAATCGTGAAGAAGCCAGGTAACATAAACCATCCTATAGGCCAGGGTTTCACAGCCTTGACACCACTGACAGCTGGACCAGATGATTCCTTGGTGTGGGGGTGCTTGCCCTGTGCAATATAGGGTATTTAGCAGCATCCCTGGTCTCTACTCCCTAAATGACTTTCTCATTTATGTCAACCAAAAATGTCTGCAGGCATTGCCAAATAACCCTTGGAGGGCAAAATCATCCCGGCTCAGAACCAGTCTTGTCAAAGGGGAATGCCATGTGTATGCTCTGTTTTATGCTGTTCTGAGCCCTCTGATAGTAACTTATAGCTGGAGTCGTCATTTCATGTGGCCTAACATTCACCTAGGTAAATAAGATGATTACATATAAGTCAACTAATCAGTTTAGATGTTTACTTGAGAATTAAATGACTTGTACTTAAAGACGTTGGTCTTAGCATTATAAAGAAATGGTTCTGAATCCAAGTTCTCATACTGTTCTATCTATATAACCAGGGACAAGTTACTTATGTGAGTCTCAGTAAAATGAAAATAATAGTACTTAAATGATACCAACAATAGTAGTAATAGTACTGACTGTATTTATGTTGCTGGGACCCAGGTCTCTTGTAGATAATATTCACAAAGCTTAACTGCTGACTAAAATGAACACTTTATAGCTTGAGATGATAGTGATGATAAATTTTTTTAACCAGTTTATGATTAACATATGACATGCCATGGATATTTAACATATACGATTGGATGTACATGGCAATAAGTTCACACCTGTGAAACCATCAAACTCTCATAACTATCAATGTAGTAAATTTATCTATCACCTCCAAAAGAATCTTCTCACCCCTATAATGTTTCTTTTCTTTTTGTGGTAACAGCACTTAACATAAGATCTGTCCTCTTAGGAAGTATTAAGGATACAATACAATACTGGTCATAATAGGCCCTATATTGCACCGTAGATTTACAGAACTTACTCATTTTGCATAACTGAAACTTTGTACCCTTTAACCAACATCTCTCCATTTTCCCTTCCCCCTGCCCCTGCTACTCTCTGCTTCTATGTGTTTGACTATTTTCCAATCCACTTGTAAGTGAGATTATACAGTATTTGTCTTTCTGTGTCATGTTTATTTCATTTTGCATCATTTCCTCCAGGTCTACTTTTGTTGTTGCAAATGGCAAGATTTCTTTCCTTTTAAAAAAATGAATGATATTTCATTGTGTGTATATACCACATTTTCTTTATCCATTCTTCTGTTTATGGATATTTGTGTTGTTTCCACATCTAGGCTAATGTAAATAGTGCTGCAATACGCATGGGATTGTTTCAAAATTCTTTTCAAGATCTAGATATCAATTCCTTTGGCTATATATCCAGAAGTGAGATTGCTAGCTCCGATCATAATTTTTTTTTTTTTTTTTTTT
>NW_016809129.1:3149737-3158501 GCF_001698545.2 Rhinopithecus bieti | reverse complement strand
TTTTTTTTTTTTTTTTTTTTTTTTTTTTTTTTTGAGACGGAGTCTCGCTCTGTCGCCCGGGCTGGAGTGCAGGGGATCTGAGCTCACTGCAAGCTCCGCCTCCCGGGTTTACGCCATTCTCCTGCCTCAGCCTCCCAAGTAGCTGGGACTACAGGCGCCCGCCACCTCGCCCGGCTAGTTTTTTGTATTTTTTAGTAGAGACGGGGTTTCACCGCGTTAGCCAGGATGGTCTCGATCTCCTGACCTTGTGATCCGCCCGCCTCGGCCTCCCAAAGTGCTGGGATTACAGGCTTGAGCCACCGCGCCCGGCCTTCCGATCGTAATTTTTTAAAATTTTTTTTTAGAAACAGCCTTCTTGTTTTCCATAGAAGCTGTGCCAATTTACATTCCCACCAACAGTGTGCAAGGGTTTTATTTTTCCACCACATCCACTCCAACACTTGTCCTTTCTAACAGGTGTGACATGATATCTCATCTCTGATAATCAGTGATGTTGAGCACATTTTCATATAAATTTTGGCCATTTCTATGTCTTCTTTAAAAAAAAGTCTATTCATGTCCTTAGCCCATTTTAGAAACTGGATTATTTATTTGTTTTGTTACTGAGTTGTAGAAGTTCTTTATAATTTGAGGTGTTAACCCCTTATCAAGTATATGGTCTGCAAATATTTTCCCTTACTTTATTAGCTGCCTTTTCAGTACAGAAGTTTTCAGTTTGATGTAATTCCACTTATCTGTTTTTTATTTTGTTGTCTATGTTTTTGGTATAATAATCAAGAAATCATTCTCCAGTTCAATGTCTAGAAACATTTTCCCTGTTTCTTCTAAGAGTTTTATTGCTTCCAGTTTTACATTTAAGTCTTGAATCCACTGAGTTGGTTTTTGTATATTATCTACAAAATTTATTTTAACGTCCTGAGTCTTTTCTAATACCACTTAGCTTAAAACACAAATACATTGTATAGTTGTTCAAAAATATTGTATTTCTTTATATCCTTATTCTATAAGCTTTCTTCTATTTTAAAAGTTTTTTTTAATTTTAAACTTTTCGCTAAAAACTAAGAGGTAAACATAAATTAACCTAGGCCTACACAGGGTCAGGATCATCAATATCAGTCTCCCACCTCCATATCTTGTCCCACTGGCAGGTCTTCACGGGCAATAACACATGTGGAGCTGTCATCGCCTATTATAACAATGCCTTCTTCTGAAACACCTCCTGAGGGATCTGCCTGAGGCTGTTTTACAGATAACTTTTCTAATAAGTAGAAGGATTACACTCTAAAATAATAATTAAAAGCATACTATAGTAAATATTAAATCAGTAACATTATTTATTATCATTATCAAGCATTATGTACTCTACAAAATTGTATGTGCTCTATTTTTATACAACTGACAGCACAGTAGGTTTCTTTACATCAGCATCAGCACAAACACATGAGTAATGTGCTTCACCATGACACTGTGATGGCTACAATGTCACTAGGCAATAGCAATTTTTCAGCTCCATTACATTATAGTCTTATGGGACCACTGTCATATAAGCAATTCATCACTGACTAAAACATCAATATGCAACATGTGCTTGCATATTATATGGTAATCAAATGTACACATTTCAGTTGAGTAGTAGTTACAACTGGAATTATGGTGTCATGAGATGTAATTGTGTTCAACTTTAACAGACACTCCTAGTTCTGCAAAGTAGTTGTACTAGTCTACATTCCCACTAGCAGCGTTTGAGAAATCTGGTTGCTTCATATTCTCACTGAAACTTGGTATTGTAAATCTTTTTTAGCCATTTCTTGGTGTGATGTGACATCATAATGTGGTTTTAAGTTCCACATTCCTAATAACTAATGAGATTGAGCATCTTTTCCTCCATTCATAGACATTCTTGATACCTACTTTTTGAAGTTTATTCAAATATTTTCCCCATTTTCTATTAAGTGTTTTGTCTTTTCTTACTACTCTTATCGTTTTCATATATTGTAGATAGCAGTCCTTTTATAGGACTGAAAATACCTTCTCTACTCTGTACCTTGCCATAAAAAATGGCGTCTTTTAAGGAACAGAATGTTTTGATGTTACTATAGTTCAATTTATCAATTTTTCCCTTTTTGATTAATGCTTTACTCCAGGTACATTGGACTCCTTGCTGCTCCTCATCATACCAGGCACTTCCTCCTTCTTTACTGCCTACTTGCATACATATACTTATATAACTCACTCCCTTCAAGTCTCTCTGTCCAAATGTGCCCTTTTCAAAGGAGTCTTTCCTGGCATATCTATATAAAATAAGAACCTTTACCTACCCTGCCCCACCCCTAGTATTTCCTACTCCCTATCTTTACTTTACTTTCTTCTTATCACCCACCACTACCAGATGTACCATTTATTTATTATCTCTCTTCTCCACCCACGTATTACAATGTAAGCTCCATGAGAACTGTACATTTGTCTACTTTGACCAATCCCAAGTGTCCGGAACAGTACCTCACATAATAAATCTCCAAAAAAATTTTTTTGCATAATGAATGAATAAACAATGCCTAAGTATAGATTTATTATTATTTATCTTTCTTCTGGCTCTGTATGCTTTTTTTAAATATGAGTGTTCAAATCTTTGTTCAATTCTGCCTCCTAATTCACTTTCTAGTCTACATTGTATATTAGGCAATCAGAACTTTTAGGCCTTTTTCACATCTTCTCACATCTCTTAAATATTTTCTGCCCCTATCCTTACTATACTACTTTCAGAATTATTTCCTCGGAGCTGTCACTCAATTAAACAATTCTCTCTCCAACCTTGTCTCCTGTTAATTCATCCTTGACATTTTTATTTCAATAACTACCCCTTGTATTTATATAATGTTTATTTGGTGATCTACAAATCTGTCTGCTGTTTCCTTCTGATGCTGTGCTCTTGTTTTGTGCATTATCTTATTTCTCAAGTGATAATTTTTGAACATTTTAGGCACACTTATTTTAGAGTTTTTCTTAGATAATTCTGGTTCTTCTTAGGTATGAATACTTTCATTTATTTCATCTGTTTATCTTGTTGCATGATTTGTCATATTTCTCATATTCAGTGGGATTTATCATTTACAAAAGTTACATGTGTCCTGGACTATAGAGGTTGACCACTGTGGATTAAATTTATATTTTCTTCTGCTAAAGTTTTTTAATGTTCACTGGTTTCAGAATGGCTTTTATGACATTCTTAGCTGCAAATTTCTGCACTATTTGGGAGATAAATTTTGGCTACTATTAAAGCACAGCTTGGGCCAAGATGGGAGGATTAGGCCAACTCTACTATTTTAAAAGTACAAGGCATCCCCAATCTCCGTCAGGAACATACACTGGAGTTTCATACGAAAGTCCAACTATTAATGGAAATATAACATCTTCCAGGCATTTTCTTTTGTGCATATAGAGCTCGGATACCCAATGTAAATATTTCATAGGTAATTGCAAATAAGGCAAGAGTGCTCAGACGGCAAGTCAGAAAAAGTAAATTGAATTTAACATAATATATGACAGTCTATTTTTAACGAAATATTTGGAATTATTTATTCTATTGAAACCAAATAGCATAATTACTATTTGCTTAGAAAATTAGAAGACAATGCAAAGTCCCTATGGTTTGTTATTCTTTCTTGCACTCAAACTTCCAAAGTCATTTAATAAACCTTTATTGGCAGTCTACTGCATATAAAGCACTATTCTACATTTGTAAGTGTAACAATCATTCCTGGATAAAATCTGAGCATTTCTATATAAAAGAAGAAATCAGAGAGTGGGAGAGCTTAATAGTCAAATAATCAATGAGAAGAACCACAACTTCTTGGGAAAACAATTTACCATAGTAATGATATGTTGACCTCTATTTACAAAACTGATATTATTTTATTTTCCTATCTATTTTGGCTGATTATTTCTCAGAAGTGATATATTTGTCATGATCTATTTGCTTTCTTGCCCAGTTCCTATTGTTAATGACAGCATGCGTTTTGTAAGACAATTGGACAGGGATTGGGAATAGTACATGGCTAAAATATGGTACAAAGCTGATTGACTCTATTAAAGTTCTGCACCATGAACTTGGCCTCATTATAAAACCTAACGAACTGAGCTAACTAGCTATAAGCAGAAGCTTTTTTTAAGGAAAAGACTTACTACGTTGCAGCAGATAAAAAGGCTATCAGCAGTACCATAGCAGATTGTGATGACTCTCTAGAGGGAGGTAATTCTGTCCACATTATCCATAGTTGTAAAAATACCAGGGAGTTGTTATCTGAGCCTGATTCATGATGAAAAGACTTAAAGGATGAAGACCTGGGAGCCAGTAAGACGAACAGTACAAGCCACCAACAGTATTTTTGTAGGGATACTTCTGTATTTCAGAGCACAGATTTTTATATTAGAATTACTGGGAACATTGTCATTCATCATTACAAATGTTTTCTTAATACCTTCTGGGGGAAAAAAAGTACCGGAATTTCTTGTACCTAAAACATATATTAAAGCATAAAGCAAGGTTGAATTAGGAACGGGTCTTCCTGTAACATACATCAGCGTTTTTATCAATCTTGACCATATCATAGTCCTCTTAAAAAAAACAAAACAAAACAAAAAAAAAAAAAAAAAAAAAAAAAAAAAACAGCCAAAATAAAGACTGAGCATATGCAGTAGAGTTAAAATACTAAATTTAAATTTTAAATTTTCCAATCTCATCCCAATATTAGCAGAAGGATTTTTAAAATTATTTGGTTAAATCATTGGAGTGATAATCCACTGTTTCCTAAATTATCTGAGAACTGATTGTGAAGCTATAAAATAACCAACTTCCTATACAAGTCCCTGCCTTCATTTTCTACATACTCTTTGGCTGAAGAAATAATAAATTAAAGGAATTAAATAGTGGGTAAAACTTAGTAATGGTTGTTGTTGTCATTCCAATAGCTTTCTTTAATGGGGGGCTATGAAACCATAACAAACTGCATTATGCACTGTGATTAGGCCCTCAATGGGTATAAAAATCTTGGCTAGAATGTCGTTGTTATATCTATTACATTTCTTATTTAGGTAACTTCAAATTAAGCAATGCAGTGAAGCTATGCTGGGACACAATGAGTTATGTGCACCAACCTTAAATTTGAGGATAATATTTTACTACTCATCCCACCATCTCCAAATGCATTTTTATTTCCTTCATTTTCTTTCTCTTCTTCCCTCAGATTATCTTCAATTAATTTTTGAGTACAAATTAACATACTCATTCATTCAATTGTGGTGTATTTAATGCCTACAATAAGCCAACCACTATACTCAGTGAAAAAAAATAAGCAAAAGCAAAAACAGTTTTTTTTTTTTTATACTTTAAGTTCTAGGGTACATGTGCACAACGTGCAGGTTTGTTACATATGTATACATGTGCCATGTTGGTGTGCTGCACCCATTAACTCGTCATTTACATTAGGAATATCTCCTAATGCTATCTCTTCTCACTCCCCACTCCCCACAATAGGCCCCGGTGTGCGATGTTCCCCTTCCTGTGTCCAAGTGATCTCGTTGTTCAATTCCCACCTATGAGTGAGAACATGCGGTATTTGGTTTCCTGTTCTTGCAATAGTTTGCTGAGAATGATGGTTTCCAGCTTCTTCCACGTCCCTACAAAGGACACGAACTCATCCTTTTTTTAATGGCTGCATATATTCCATGGTGTCTATGTGCCACATTTGCTAAAACCCGCAAGTCCTGTCACTGATGGAACATTTGGGTTGATTCCAAGTGCTCTTGCCTATTGTGAAATAGTGCTGCAATAAACATATGGTTGGCATGTGTTCTTGATAGCAGCATGGATTTATAATCCTTTGGGTATATACCCAGTAAAGGGATGGCTGGGTCAATATGATATTTCACGTTCTAGTCCTTGAGGAATTGCCACATTGTTTTCCCACCAATGGTTGTCTAGTTTACAGCCCACCAACAGTTGAAAGTGTTCCTATTCCTATTTGTCCACATCCTCTCCAGCACCTGTTGTTTCCCAACTTGCAAAAACAGTTCTTAATCTCAAAGACTGCAGTTGAATGGAAAATAGGGAAGATAATCAAAGAATCATACAAAAGTATGAAAATAATTTCTATAAATGAGAAGGCGATGGTAATAAGAAAGCTTATAATAAAGAGATTTGAGGTCATTAAAAAGGGCTTCCCCAAAGAAGAGACATTTGTGTTGAAATTTGAAGGGTAACTAAAAGTTGCCCAGGTACAGAAAGGAGACAAGAAAGAGATTCACATATGCAAGAGTCCTGTATAGAATTACCAATTGACTGATACTAGAACTGCAAGAATTTAGATACGTGAGTTCTATTCCTGAGACTAAGGCAAATATGCCCTTATTTTGAACTATTCAAGGTCAAATATTTTCAAAATTGGATCCAGGAGAAATCATTTGTTTAGTCATTAAATTCTTTTATTTCAGAGTAATCTTTGCAAGAAGAAAGAAAAAAACATTCTAAGTCTATTACAGTTAAAGACCTCACCATTAGAGAATATTATAAATATCTCTATGCAGATAAACTAGAAAACCTAGAAAATAGATAAATTCCTAGACACATACACCCTCCCAGTAGTGCACCAGGGAGAAATTCTATCCCTGAAAAGGCCAATAACAAGTTCTGAAATTGAGGCAGTAATAAACAGACTACCAACCAAAAAAATAAATAAAACCCAAGACTAGATGGATTTATACCTGAATTCTACCAGAGTTACAAAGAAGAGCTAGAACCATTCTTACTGAAAATATTCCAAAAATTTGAAAAGGAGGGATTCCTCACTAATTTATTTTGAGTCCAACATCATCCTTATACCAAAACCTGGTAGAGACTCAACAAAAAAAGAAAACTTTATGCTAATATCCTTGATGAATATTGACTCAAAAATCCTCAACAAAATACTGGCAAACCAAATCCAGTAACACATCAAAAAGCTTATCCAACATGATCAAGGTAGATTTCATCCCTGGGATACAAGGTTGGTTCAACACATGCAAATCAGTAACTGTGATTCATCACATAAACCGAGCTAAAGACAAAAACCACATGATTATCTCAATAGATGCAGAAGAGGCCTTCAATAAAATTCAACATTCCTTCATGTTAAAAAATTAATAAACTGGGTGTTGAAGTAACATATCTCAAAATAATAAGAGCCAGTCATATTTGACAAACCCAGAGCCAATATCATACTGAATAGGCAAAAGCTGGATGCATTCCCCTTGAAAACCAGCAAAAGACAAAGTTGCCCTCTCTCACCACTTTTATTCAACATAGTATTGGAAGTTCCAGCCAGGACAATCAGGCAAGCGAAAGAAAGAAAACGTATTCAAATCAGAAGAGAGGAAGTCAAACTATCTTTGTTTGCAGATGTCATGATCCTGTATCTAGAGAACCCCATTGTCTCAGCCCAAAAGCTTCTTAAGCTGATAAGCAAATTCAGCAAAGTCTCAGGATACAAAATCGGTGTGCAAAAATCGCTAGCATTCCTATACACCAACAACGGGCAAGCCAAGAGCCAAACCATTAATGAACTCCCATTTACAATTGCCACAAAAAGTAAAAAAAAACCTAGGAATACAGCTAACAAAGGAAGTAAAGGACTTCTTCAAGGAGAACTACAAACCACTGCTCAAAGAAATCAGAGAGGACACAAACAAATGGAAAAACATTTTATGCTCATGGATAGGAAGAACCAATATCGTGAAAATGGCCAAACTGCCCAAAGCAATTTATAGATTCAGTGCTTTCTCCATCAAACTACCATTGACATTCTTCACAGAATTAGAAGAAACTATTTTAAAATCCATATGGAACCAAAAAAGGGCCCGAATAGCCAAGACAATCCTAAGCAAAAAGAGCAAAGTTGGAGGCATCAAGCTACTCAACTTCAAACTATTTAACAGGGCTACAGTAACCAAAAACGCATGGTACTGGTACAAGAACAGACATATAGACCAATAGAACAGACTAGAGAACCCAGAAATAAGGTTGCGCACCTACAACCATCTGATCTTCAACAAACCTGACAAAAACAAGCAATGGGGAAAGGATTCCTTATTTAATAAATGGTGATGGGAGAACTGGCTAGCCATATGCAGAAAATTGAAACTGGACCTCTTCCTTACACCATATACAGAAACCAACTCAAGTTGGATTAAAGGCTTGAATGTAAAACCCAAAACTATGAAAACCCTAGAAGAAAACTAGGCAATACCATTCAGGACATAGGCATGGGCAAAGATTTCATGATGAAGATGCCAAAAGCAATTGCAACAAAAGCAAAAATCGATAAACGGGATCAAATTAAACTAAAGAGCTTCTACACAGCAAAAGAAACTATCAACAGAGTAAATAGACAACCTCAATACGGGAGAAAATTTTTGCAAACTATGCATCTGACAAAGGTCTAATACCCAGCATCTCTAAGGAATTTAAACAAAATTACAAGAAAAAAAAACAACCCATTTAAAGTGGGCAAAGGACATGAACAGATGCTTCTCAGAAGAAGACATATATGAGGCCAACAAACATATGAAAAAAAGTTCAACATCACTGATGATTAGAGAAATGCACATCAAAACTACAATGAGGGCCGGGCGTGGTGGCTCAATCCTGTAATCCCAGCACTTTGGGAGGCCGAGACGGGCGGATCACGAGGTCAGGAGATCGAGACCATCCTGGCTAACACGGTGCAACCCC
>NW_016809129.1:3128336-3146363 GCF_001698545.2 Rhinopithecus bieti | reverse complement strand
TGGGCGACAAAGCAAGACTCCGTCTCAAAAATAAAATAAAAAATAAAAAAATAAAAAAATAAAAAAAATACATTGAAACAGTATTCCTTTGAAGAATAAATATTAGGTAATGCCATTTTTTAAAGGTTGTTTTTGTAGGTAAAAGAATGAATAAAAAAGACCTGAACACTATAAAGCAACAAAAATTTCTATCACTTCTATGTACATATATGTATATGTATGTGTAGATGTATGTGTGTATATAGAGAGACAGAAAAAGAAAAAGAGAAGCTTACAATGCCACAGAGATGAATTATAATTTAGGGTATATCAAATCACTCAGTGTCTTCCTTTAGTTAGTCAATAGTTAACTTCTCATGCATCTATGTTTATTGACTACTTTTTCAAATGGGTTATATCAGAAAATACAACTTAGCAAATGTTAAGGCTCTAAATAGCCAAGTTAGACAGAGTATACATAGTCCTAAAAATAATTTTTTATCTATCATATGGCTGCATTTCACTAATTCATTAACAAATTTTATTAAGCTCCTACTGCACTAAGTCCTGGGAGATCCCAGCAATAATCACAAAACTCTTAAACTATCACAATGGTACTTAATAATTTTTAGAATTGTACAATAAGTGACAAGCTTTTTCTTTAGATCTTAAATGGAACCAAGAACATACAAAAGCTGTACTGCTATTACTTCTTCCCCCTTTCTAACTACCATCATCACCTTGCATAATGAGATAACAAGGAATTTCATAAATATGGCCTAACCACTATATTGTGGGATTTTACAATTCAGTAGAAATAGGTTAGCAATTATTATTTATATCTGTCTGCTATTTTACAATTCAAAAAACACATCACATGCAGTATCTCATTTGGTGTATGTCTGCTGCTATGGTTACCCTTGTAGAGATACCATTATAAATTGATAAAATTCCTATGAAAATCAACAGAATAAGAACTTCTAAGTAAGACACACATATACAGCAAGGTATATATCCAATGCAATTCAAAATTGAAGAAAGATGAGGTAAAGCCTCATGAGTGTACGGTTCTACAATACAATCAGCACTGAAACATTTTGAAAAAGAGATGAGATTTAAGGATACATTTAACTAACAAAAAGAGTCCACTTAATAGGTTAAAGCAAAGAAAGTTCAGGAAGACATTCCAAGGACAAAGTGCTATTTTGGAAAAGGCACCGAATTTTATAATAAAAATTTATGCTAAAGTTTACAACCATGCCGCTTGTCTCATTCTGTAGTGCCTCCAAAAATGTTATTGAGATCAATACCAGATTCTATAAATGCACAATAAATAAGTCATCCAATATTTCCATCTCACTTCTTTTATTTCAGGGTTTTAAATCTTTTAAGAGTATTTAAAGGAAGCTGACAAGCAAAGTCATCCAAACATTTCCATAACTAATCTTGTTTTCCAACATATGATGTAAAACCAATGAATCACAGTAACTAACTCAAATAAGTGACCCAGCATCATTCCTATTATGAGAACAGGCCATCTGTTCATTGTCCTCGAAAGCTAAACACTGCTCCAGCTTAACTTTTTCAGAGCAGTGATTATTCACTTTGGCAAGAATTGCGCGTATTGTTTGTTTCATCACCATAAAGATTCTATTTGGGCATCCAAATGCTGTATATTTTCTTCTCTGGCATGACATGAGCATTCATTCCTTTTCATAATATGGGAAATTTATTCAGTGCCAATTAGAAGAATAAACTCCAAGATGAAAATGGCTCTGTTGCATCAGAAATCATACTCAAACGAGACTCTTTCTGCTATTAACCAATTACAGAGAAATTTTTTCAATAACATCTCTTTCTCAATTGCAGATAATTAATAGATTAAGTCATATGAAATGTTCAATATTCAATTATTTGACTTATTAAAATGTCAATTTCATATCATCCTACCTAATGTAATGAACCAGAGATGGTTCATACTTTTGCTTACTAATTAAAAGCTATCTATCTTAAAAGAGACATCAATATATTAGACTCTAAGGAAATGACTCATACCTGGCTCCTACTTTCTAGCTATTTCAGCTCCAGAAAGCTAAACCATAAAGTACTCTATTTGCCTTTTGTCTACAGAGTCAAAGTACAATTTTCAAAAAAATTAAAAACATGCTTTCCTTACAATTACAGATGAATACATGTCAAAAATGTTTTAGCTCATTAATGAGGGATCCACTAAGATCTTAAAGCTGGTTCTGAGAGTATTTTGAGGAACTGGCATTTATAGGCATTTTGGGAAAACAATGTAAGGATAAAAATAAGTTTGCTAGGTAAGATACAAATTTGATTAGTGTCTTACAGTGTTATAAAACCATAACCTTTGGGCTTATCTTCTCTTTCTTTCTTATCTTCCCTTTCTGAACAGAAAAATTCAAATTAACATATGTCTGGACTCCAATTAAATAGAAAATAGCAAAATGAAACACAGATACATTCCCCTAGATAATTAAAATATCCTTAGGTAAGCTCATTAAATGAAGCCCCAGTGTGGTAATGAATAAACCTACTGACCTTCATCCCTTTGCCTTATTTTTAAATTTTAAATAATACTTCTTAACAATAGCATGAAAAGGAGAACTTTACTGTAGAATAGAAGTTGGAATTACTGTCTTAAATTCAACTTTTTTTGGCTGGGCGCGGTGGCTCACACCTGTAATCCCAGCACTTTGGGAGGCCGAGGCAGGTGGATCATCTGAGGTCAGGAGTTCGAGACCTGCCTGGCCAACATGGTGAAACCCCATCTCTACTAAAAATACAAAAAAATTAGCCGGGCATCATGGCGGGCGCCTTTAATCCCAGCTACTTGGGAGACTGAGGTGGGAGAATGGCTTGAACCTGGGAGGTGGAAGTTGCCGTGAGCCGAGATCACGCCACTGCACTCCAGCCTGGGCAGGACAGATCGAGACTTTCTATTAAAAACAAAATCAACACAAAACAAAATTCAACTTTTATTTGTGGAATTTATTTATCTCCACTATCCTCTTTGCCTAATTTTTTATCTCAGGGTCTTTGAGCTAGCATATTATTCTAAAATAGTAATCCCCACAAATTAAAAAAATTCAGTAAACCCATGATCACTTACATCCAGATAATCTTAGCCGATGATTTCCTATGCTGTATTATTATAATTTGAACTCATACTCGGGTGTAGATTACTGTTTTTTCAGTACCAAGTCAAAGCCTATAAACATTATGTTAACTATTTGATAAACCTCTTTTCATGTATATCCCCAGCCTTCCCAATACCACCACATCGATACATTGAAAGTTCCTAAAGCAGAAGGGGTTTTACAAATATGTAAATCTCCTTACATAGCAATTACAAAGACCTAAATAAAAGTTTTGCAATTGCCATCTTTATGCCAAAAAATATGCTTAATATTTCTATCCTTAAAATATACAATCAAATATACTTTTGATCTTAAATATTCTTGACTTAAATAAATTCTATTTTAAATCCGTCAGTTGTCTAAAAAAAATTTTCCATAGGTTACTGGGGAACAGGTGGTATTTGGTGGCATGAGTAAGTTCTTCAGTGGTGATTTGTGAGATGTTGGTACACCCATAACCCAAGTAGTATACACGGTACCCTATTTGTAATATTTTATCCCTCACCCCCTTCCACCTTCCCCCCAAGTTCCCAAAGTCCATTGTATCATTCTTATGCCTTTGTGCCCTCATAGCTTAGCTCCCACGTATCAGTGAGAACATATGATGTTTGGTTTTCCACTCCTGAGTTACTTCACTTACAATAATAGTCTCCAATCTCATCCAGGTTGCTGTAAATATTGTTAATTCATTCCTTTTTATGACTTAATAGTATTCTATTGTGTGTGTGTGCATGCGCGCGTGTGTGTGTATTGCAATTGCAAATTGTGCTGCTATAAACATGCCTGTGCAAGTATCTTTTTCATATAATGACTTATTTTTCTCTGGGTAGATACCCAGTAATAGAATTGCTGGATCAAGTGGTAGTTCTACTTTTAGTTCTTTAAGGAACCTCCACACTGTTTTCCATAATGGTTGTACTAGTTTACATTCCCACCAGCAGTGTAGAAGTGTTCCCTGATCACTGCATCCATGCCAACATCTATTGGTTTTTGATTTTTTGATTATGGCCATTCTTGCAGGAGTAAGGTGGTATTGCATTGTGATTTTGATTTGCATTTCCCTGATCACTAGTGATGTTGAGCATTTTTTCATATGTTTGCTGGCCATTGGCATATCTTCTTTTGAGAATTGTCTATTCATGTCCTTAGCCCACTTTTTGATGGGATTGTTTTTTTCTTANCTATTCATGTCCTTAGCCCACTTTTTGATGGGATTGTTTTTTTCTTACTGATTTGTTTGAGTTCATTGAGATTCTGGATATTAGTTCTTTGTCAGATATATAGATTGTGAAGATTTTTCTCCCAGTCTGTGGGTTGTCTGTTTACTCTGCTGACTATTCCTTTTGCTGTGCAAAAGCTCTTTAGTTTAATTAAGTCCCAGCTGTTTATCTTTGCTTTTATTGCATTTGCTTTTGTGTTCTTGGTCATGGAATTCTTGCCTAAGGCAATGTCTAGAAGGGTTTTTCCAATGTTATCTTCTAGAATTTTTAATTTCAGGTCTTAGATTTAAGTCTTTAATCCATCTTGCGTTGATTTTGTATAAAGTGAGAGATGAGGATCCAGTTTCATTCCCCTACAGGTGGCTAGCCAATTATCCCAGCACCATTTGTTCAAAGGGTGTCCTTTCCCCACTTCATGTTTTTGTTTGCTTTGTCAAAGATCAGTTGGCTGTATTTGGGTTTATTTCTGGGTTCTCTATTCTGTTCCATTGGTCTATGTGCCTATATTTATACCAGTACCATGCTGTTTTAGTGACTATGGCCTTACAGTATAGTTTGAAATCAGGTAGTGGAATGCCTCCAGATTTGTTCTTTTTGCATAGTCTTTCTTTGGCTATATAGGCTCTTTTTTGGTTCCATATGAATTTTAGAATTGTTATTTCTAATTCTGTGAAGAATGATGGTGGCATTTTCATGGGGATTGTGTTGAATTTGTAGACTGCTTTTGGCAGTATGGTCATTTTCACAATATTGATTTTACTCTTCCATGAGCATGGGCTGTATTTCCATTTGTTTGTGTCATCTATAATTTTTTTTTCAGCAATGTATTGTAGTTTTCCTTGTAGAGGTCTTTCGCCTCCTTGGTTAGATATATTCCTGAGTAATTTATTTATTTATTTATTTATTGCAGCTATTGTAAAAGAGATTGAGTTCTTGATTTGATTCTGCACTTGTTTGCTCTTGTTGTATAGAAGAGCTACTGATTTGTGTACATTAATCTTGTATCCGGAACCTTTGCCAAATTCTTTTATCAGTTCTAGGAGCTTTCTGGAGGAAACTTTAGGGTTTTTGAGGTAAACGATTGCGTCGTCATCAAAGAGTGACAGTTTTACTTCCTCTTCACTGATTTCTCTCTCTTATCTGATTCCTCTGACTAGGACTTCCAATACTATGTTGAAGAGGAGTGGTGAGAGTGGGCATCCTTGTCTTGTTCTAGTTCTCAGAGGGAATGCTTTCAACTTTTCTCCCTTCAGTATTATGTTGGCTGTGGGTTTGTCAGAGATGGCTTTCATTACATTGAGATGTGTCCCTTGTATGCTGATTTTGCTGAGAATTTTAATCATAAAGGATGCTGGATTTTGTTGAATGCTTTTTCTGCATCTATTGAGATGATCATGTGATTTTGTTTTAATTCTGTTTATGTGGTGTATCACATTTATTGACTTGCATATATTAAACCATCCCTGCAGCCCTGTTATGAAACCCACTTGATCATGGTGAATTATCTTTTTGATGTGTTGTTGGATTCAGTTAGCTAATATTTTGTTAAGGATTTTAGTGTCTATGCTCATCTGCTCATCGGGGATATCGGCCTGTAGTTTTCTTTTTTTACTACGTCCTTTCCTGGTTTTTTTTTTTTTTTTTTTTTTTTTTTTTGAGACGGAGTCTCGCTCTGTTACCCAGGCTGGAGTGCAGTGGCCGGATCTCAGCTCACTGCAAGCTCCGCCTCCTGGGTTTAGGCCATTCTCCTGCCTCAGCCTCCCAAGTAGCTGGGACTACAGGCGCCCATCACCTCACCCGGCTAGTTTTTTGTATTTTTTTAGTAGAGACGGAGTTTCACCGTGTTAGCCAGGATGGTCTCGATCTCCTGACCTCATGATCTGCCCGTCTCGGCCTCCCAAAGTGCTGGGATTACAGGCTTGAGCCACCACGCCCGGCCCCTGGTTTTCGTATCAGGGTAATGCAGGCTTCATACAATGAATTAGGGAGGGTTCCCTCTTTCTCTATGTTGTGGAATAGTGTCAAAAGGATTAGTACCAATACTTCTTTGAAGGTCTGGTAGAATTCTGCTATGAATCTGTCTGATCCTGGACCTCTTTTTGTTCATAATTTTTTAATTACCATTTCAATCTTGCTGCTTGTTATTGGTCTGTTCAGGGTATCCAATTCTTTCTGATTTAAGCTAGGAGGGTTGTATTTTTCCAGGAAGATGTCCATCTCTTCTAGGTTTTCTAGTTTACGTGCATAAAAGTTTTCATAGTAGCTTTGAATGATCTTTTGTATTTCAGTGGTGTCAGTTGTATATCTCCTGATTCGTTTCTTAATCAGGTTATTTGAATTTTCTCTCTTCTTTTCTTGTTTAATCTTGCTAATGGACTATCAGTTTTATTTATCTTTTCAAAGAACCAGCTTTTTGTTTCATTTATCTTTTGTATTTTTGTTTGTTTCAATTTCATTTAGTTCTGCTCTGATCTTGGTCATTTCCTTTCTTCTGCTGGGTTTGGATTTGGTTTGTTCTTGTTTCTCTAGTTCCTTGAGGTGTGACCTTAGAATGTCAGTTTGCGCTCCTTCAGTCTTTTTGATGTAGTTTTTTGGGGCTATAAACCTTCCTCTTAGCACCACCTTTGCTGTTTCCCAGAGGTTTTCATAGGTTGTGTCATTATTGTCATTCAGTTAGAAGAATTTCTTAATTCCCATCTTGATTTCGTTTTTGGCCCAATGATCATTCAAGAGCAGGTTTTTTAATTTCCATGTACTTGCATGGTTTTGAAGGTCCCTTTTGGAGTTGATTTCCAGTTTTATTCCACTGTGGTCTGAGAGAGTGCTTGGTATCATTTCAATTTTCTTAAATTTATTGAGGCTCATTTTGTGGCCTATCATATGGTCTATCTTGGAGAAAGTTCCATGCACTGTTGAATTGAATATGTATACGTGGTTGTTGAATGAAATGTTCTGTATATATCTGTTAAGTCCATTTGTTCTGAGGCATAGTTTAAATCCATTGTTTATTTGTTGGCTTTCTGTCTTAATGACCTGTCTAGTGCTGTCAGTGGAGCATTGAAGTTCCCCTCTATTATTTTATTGCTGTTTTTCTCATTTCTTAGACCTATTAGTAATTGTTTTATAAATTTGGGAGCTCCAGTGTTACTTGTATATATGTTTAGGATGATATTTTCCTGTTGGACAAGGCTTTTTACCATTATAGAATGTCCCTATTTGTTTCTGTTTAACTGCTGTTGCTTTAAAATTTGTTTTGTCTGATATAAGAATAGCTACCCCTGCTCACTTTTGGTGTCCATTTGCATGAAATGCCTTTTTCTATCCCTTTACTTTAAGTTTATGTGAGTCCTTAAGTGTAAGGTGAGTATCCTGAATTAAGCAGACAGTTGGTTGGTGAGTTCTTATCCATCCTGCAGTTCTGATCTTTTAAGTGGAGCATTTAGCCTATTTACATTCAATGTTAATATTGAGATGGGAGGCACCATTCCATTCATCATGCTATTTGTTGTCTGTGTACCTTGGTTTTTTGGGGTTTTGTTTTTGCTTTTCAAATTGTATTTTTGTTTTATAGGTTGTCTGTGATTTATGCTTTCAACAGGCTCCGTTTTGATGTGTTTCCAGGATGTGTTTTGAGATTTAGAGCTCCTCTTAGCAGTTCTTGTAGTGGTTTCTTGATAGTGGTGAATTCCCTCAGCATTTGTTTGTCTGAAAAAGACTGTTGTCTTTCCTTCATGTTTAATGCTTAGTTTCACTGGATACAAAATTCTTGGCTGACAATTGTTCTGTTTGAGGAGGCTGAAGATAGGGCCCCAATCTCTTCTAGCTTGCAGGGTTTCTACTGAGAAGTCTGCTGTTAATCTGATTGGTTTTCCTTTATAGATCACCTGGTGCTTTCATCTCACAGCTGTTAAGATTCTTTCCTTTGTCTTAACTTTAGATAACTTGATGACAGTGTGCCTAGGCAATGATCTTTTTGTGATGAATGTACCAGGTGTTCTTTTTGCTTTCTATATTTGGATGTCTAGGTCTCTAGCAAGACTGGGGAAATTTTCCTTGATTATTCCCCCAAATATGTTTTCCAGACTTCTAGATTCCTCTTCTTCCTCGGGAATACCAATTATTCTTGGGTTTGGTCATTTAACATAATCCCAGACTTCCTAGAGGCTTTGTTAATATTTTCTTATTCTTTTTTCTTTGTCTTTGTTGGATTGGGTTAATTTGAAGACCTTGTCTTTGAGCTCTGAATATAATTCTTTAAGTAATTAAAGAATTAAAGAAATTAAGTAAACTTGCTTAATTCTATTGCTGAGACTTTCCAGCGCATTTTGCATTTATATAAGTGTGTCCAATGTTTCCTGAAGTTTTGATTATTCTGTTTTATGCTGTTTCCTTGAATATTTCCCCCTTCACTTCTTGTATCATTTTCTGGATTTCCTTGCACTGGGCTTAACCTTTCTCTGGCGCCTCCCTTATTAGATTAATAACTAGCCTCCTGGGCCAGGTGCAGTGGCTCACACCAGTAATCCCAGCACTTTGGGAGGCTGAGGCAGGTGAATCACCTGAGGTCAGGAGTTCAAGACCAGCCTGACCAACATGGTGAAACCCTGTCTGTACTAGAAATACAAAAATTAGCCAGGCATGGTGGTGGGTGCCTGTAATCCCAGCTACTCAGGAGGCTAAGGCAGGAAAATCACTTGAACCCACACAGTGGAGCTTGCAGTGAACCAAGATTGTGCCACTGCACTCCAGCCTGGGCAAAAAGAGCAAGACTCCATCTCAAAAAAAAAAGAAAAGAAAAGAAAGAGAAAACAACTAACCTCCTGAATTTTTTTTCAGGTAAATCTGGGATTTCTTCTTGCTTTGGATCCATTGCTGATGAGCTACTGTGATTTTTTTGGTGGTGCTAAAAAACCTTGTTTTGTCATATCACCAGAGTTGGTTTTCTGGTTCCTTCGCATTTGGGTAGGCTCTGTCAGAGGAAAGGTCTAGGGCTGAAGGCTGTTGTTCAGATTCTTTTGTCCTACAGGGTGTTCCCTTAACGTAGTACTCTCACCCTTTTTCTGTGGATGTGGCTTCCTGTGAGCTGAGCTACAGCGATTGTTATCTGTCTTCTGGGTCTAGCCACCTAGGAAGTCTACCGAGCTCCAGGCTGGTACTGGGGGTTGTCTGCACAGAGTCCTGTGATGTGGACCATCTGTGAGTTTCTCAGCCATGGATACCAGCACCTCTTCTGGTGGAGGTGGCAGGGGGTGAAATGGACTCTGTGAGGGTTCTTAGGGTGGTTTAATGTTCTATTTTCCTGCTGGTTGGCCCCTGGTGGGAGGTGGTGCTTTCCGGAGAGCATCAGCTGTGGTAGTATGGAGAGGAACCAGTGGTGGCAGGGTCTTAGAACTCCCGAGATTATATGCCCTTTCCCTTCAGCTACCAGGGTGGGTAGGGAAGGCCCATCAGGTGGGGGTGGGGCTACACATGTCTGAGCTCAGACTCTCCTTGGGCAGGTCTTGCTGCAGCTGCTGTGGAGAATGGGGGTGAGGTCCCAGGTCAATGGAGTTGTGTACCTAGGAGAATTATGGCTGCTTCTGCTGAGTCATGCAGGTTGTCAGGGAAGTGGGGGAAAGCCGGCAGTCACAGGCCTCACCCAGCCCCCACACAATCTGAAGGGCTAATCTCACTCCTGCAGTGCCCCCTCTAACAGCACCAAGGCTCTTTCCAGGCCAGTGGGCTAGCAGGGCTTGAGAACTTGCCCCAGGCTAGACATCTCCCAGCTTTGAAAGAAAAGGGCTTTGGTTCTTCCCCTGCCTGTGGAGTCTGCATGCTGGATTCACATCCTCCCCCAAGTTCCGGCCAGGAAGCTTCTTGCCCAGTTCAAATTCTTACAAAGTTCAGCTCTATCTTCTCCCTGTGGTGTTTTCCCCTTGCCTCTGGCCACCCTCCCAAAGGATCCCTGTGATACCAGGCAGGAATGGCCTGCCTGGGGACCCAGCGAGCTCCCAGGACCTTTCCTGCTGCTTCCTCTAGCCCATGTATTTCACTCAGCTCTAAATTGACTCAGCTCCAGATAAGGTAGGAAACTTCTCCTGCAAACTAGACCTTCAGTTTCCCCAGTGGGGGTGTGTGTTCAGGGGCAGAGGATCTCCCTTTCCCACGTCCACGGTTTGGGCACTCACAGTATTTGGGGTGTCTCCTGGGTCCTGCAGGAGCAGTCTGCTTCCTTCAGAGGTCTGTCGATCCTCTCGGGATTCCTGCTTTGCTCTTGCAGTCATTCCAAAGCTAACATTCATGATGCGAGCCTCAGCTGCTCTGTCCATCCAAGTCAGAGCTGCAATCTAGTCCTGCCTCTATTTGAAAAATAAAATCAGTCACTTTTAATATAATTTTTTTTTATTTTGTCAACTTCTTGGAATTAATCTTTAAATTCCTGATATAGGGACAATTATAAGCTTTAAGCATACTCTCCTGAGACTATGTGAATTCTAAAAATTAACAGGAGATGTATTGTTTTAATTTCACGTGTGAGTGAATGAGGGATGAGACTGTAGTACAGTTGCCCTCAATATCCATTGGGAAATGCGTTCCAGAACCTCCTGAAATAGCAAAATCGATGAATGCTCACATTCCTGATATAAAATAGGGATACTATTTGCATGTAAACTATACACATCCTGCATGTATACTATACATCCTGCATGTAAACTATACACATCCACTATACACTTTAGATCATCCCTAGATTACTTATAATATCTAAGACCATGCAAATGTTATGTAAATAGTTGTTATACTATATCATTTAGAGAATAATGACAAGGAAAAATGTACATGTTCAATACAGACACAATTTTTTTGGAATATATTCAATCTACTGTTGGTTGAATCCACAAATACGGAACATACAAATATGAAGGTCCAACTTTATTCAGAAAAGGCATAAGTGAGAAGCTCTGTACAAAGAAAGCTGTAGTCAGGAGCTCTATGATCTGGATTTACATTTCACTTGAAGTAGGCAGCTGTTGGCCGGGCGCGGTGGCTCAAGCCTGTAATCCCAGCACTTTGGGAGGCTGAGACGGTCGGATCACGAGGTCAGGAGATCGAGACCATCCTGGCTAACACAGTGAAACCCTGTCTCTACTAAAATACAAAAAACTAGCTGGGCGAGGTGGCGGGTGCCTGTAGTCCCAGCTACTTGGGAGGCTGAGGCAGGAGAATGGCGTAAACCCGGGAGGCGGAGCTTGCAGTGAACTGAGATCCGGCCACTGCACTCCAGCCTGGGTGGCAGAGCAAGACTCCATCTCAAAAAAAAAAAAAAAAAAAAAAAAAAAAAGAATTAGGCAGCTGTAAATAAAAATACTGAATGGGACTCCTTCATAAGGAATCATTTTAGCAAACAACATGTAATGCATAAAGTTAGATTGAAAACTAGAGTCCTTTTTGACAGGGTTACTAAGCTTGTACATCAGTGAAATACAGTGGATATCAAGAATCTAGACTTCATCAAGGCTAAAAGACTTGACAAAGTCTTTTTTAATACCCTTGCAAAAGAAAGAAAGAGTGAATGCTAATACAACTGGATGGATTTGAAGCGAATTGAAAAGCCATTTCTTGAGGATGTTGATTAATGATGAAATAATGTCACTCTCTGTGGGCTTTGCCTTCTGCCCCATCTTGTTCAACAATTTGATCAATGACTTTAATGAAGACAGGAAATATATGTGTATTATATTTGCACCTGATAAAAAGCTTAGAAGGATAGGGAATATGTTGGATGACAATATGCCAGTATCATGACTCAAAAAGATCTTGACAGGCTGGAAAGATAGGCCAAATCTAACAAGATGGAATTTAATCAGGATAAATGTAAGGCCATTGTAACAACAACAACAAAAAGAAACAAAAAGAAGCCTGTTATTTAGGTACAGGCTGAGGGAGCTGTGGCTTAAAGGCAACAGGTGAAATGAGGACTGAGGAATTTAGTTGAATTCACAGTAATCTTCACAGTATTGTGAATTGTCATTAAGAGCTTGTTCTTTAGCATCAAAAGGATGGGGAGTTAAAGTCCTGAATCTGACACTTATTCGAGATTAATCTTGGTAAATTACTTAATCCCTCCACACCTCAGTTTCCTTATATATAAAATGATATTGATAATAGTAAAATCTTCAACATGAAGTCTATGTTACTTTTTTATGTAAGTGCTGAGTCTTAATTCTTGAATAGTTCATTACCAAACATCTCCTTGAATATAACTTCCTTTTCCCATCTTTCAGTGGGAGAAGAGATAGAAAGGAAGGCATGAGGAGGTAAAGGGGAAGTAGAAAAGAAAACAAGAGATGAAAGAAATTAATCTATGTTCACTGAGCAACTACTTTGGTCCAGGTACACTGTGAGACACTCTATATACATGAAGTCATTTAATTCTCATAGCAAAATGTAACAAAGATATAATCTCCATGTTAGACATGAGAAAACTGAGGGTTAGAAAGAATAGTTTCCCCAAAGTCAAAACACAGAAAATAGCAAAAGTGGACTTTGAACCCAGGTATGCATTCCAAGACCAAGATTCCCACCTCCACCTTCCATTCACCTCAGGAAAGAGTCCTTTGTGGTCTCTTAAATGACAGGTATCTTCCACATTCCCTCATTCTATCTGTATGGTATAAAATTCAACTCAAAATATTATTCTATTACCACATTTATATTAATGTTATTTGATTTAGCCAATCTGTGAGAATGTATTTTAACACATTAAATTATGTCTATGACTCAACATGCCTAAATAAATTCAGTAGACACAATAACATTCCTGATAGTCATCCCATTTCTTTAATAGTAACTCTTCCCATAACTAGTTCCTGAAAAGTTTATTTAAGTCATTTCTTCTTCTTATTTTCCACCAATGGCACATAAGCAAACCGTGAGGCAAGCTACTGCAGTGGCAGTAGAACTACTTATTATATAAACTGAAAGAAAAAAAAAGAAATAAATTTATTCCACGTAATACAAAAATGCAATGCTATGCACTTGTAGGTTATCACCTATACCAAAGTAATTTGGAAAGAGGCCAGCAGGGAAACATAGCTACAGGGAGAACATTATATGCCTCCCACTGTCTAAGCCCCATGCTACCCACACACTTCCATCCTTCAAAACTAAAGTCAAATATCACATTTCCTGTGAAGTTCTGCCTGATCACGTCTCCACCCCAGGTGAGATTTGATCACGCTTTCCTTTGCTCCACACCTTTAATACTTCTTATAGAGCCCTCGGTACACTGATTTGCAAAAATTTGCTCATAAAACAGGATGTTAAATTATAAATTTCAATGAAGGCATCAGCACAATAGATGTTACATTCCAAAGGAGGTGCTAGACCATTTGCAGAATTTAAAAAATAGACATTAGAATAGTTAAACAATACCTGAATCCCTCATCTACCTTGAAATTATAGAAAAAACTGAAAATTGAGATAAGGGATGAATTTCTAATTGGGTTTCTTACTTCTAAGACTGTACTTAGAGACCCATCCTACTTGGAGAGACAGGAGCTCTCGAGCTAATAAGGGAGCACCAATAAGTCTGCTCTTGAAGCTTAGCATGTGAACCTCGAAGCTAGGAGGAACACAGGGGAATAGTATCTGACTCCCACCCAAGAAATCTGGAGGCAGTAGAAATGGGCTAATGAGCTGCAATTATCTCAGAGCATTGCAGTGTTGCTGCCACATATAAGAAACAGTTTGCAATAGCAAAGTATGCTGAGGCAAGGCATTTTCCAACCTATTACATTCTGCCTTCTAAGTCTACTCTATGGAAAATGTTCTTTTTAAGCTTGTCAATGACTACCTCCTTACTGAGAAAGTCAATAAACTCTTCTAAATCCTTGTGATGACTCAACAGCTCTGAATGAGTTAGTGTGTGCTTTCGTATTCAAAGTTTCACCTTCCTTGGTTTCTGTGATCATTCAATAAGGTATTATGCAAAGACCATAGGCTTTGAAGTCAAACAGACCTAAGTTTGATTTAATGTAATCAATGGGTGCTTATTGAATGCACAGTGTGTACCAGGGACCAAAGTAGGTTCTGAGGATCAACGGTAAACAAAGCAGACATGGAACAATGTTAGACGCCAAACAACATGTCCTCACTATGCTTAATATTTCACCCAGCTACATCACTTTCCAGCTATATTACCTTGGGAAAATTTGTTAAATTATCTGTGCATAAGCTTTCTCATCTATCAAAAGAGAATAATATTACCTATTTCATGGGCTATGTTATGAGGATTAAATGAGGCAAATTAAGTAAATTGCCTATCAATCTCTAACAGACACATAATAGTCATTCAATAAATGTCCAAGCATTTCACCTTCCCACACTCTCCTTACCACCTCATCTATTCCCTGCATATTCTTATATCTCCTACTGCTTTTGCTCCACTTATTCTTTAATTATCTCAGTCCTGCCCTAGTAAGCAGCTATGAAATGCCTGCATTCCCCAAAGCTTTCCCAGCTCTGTCTTTCCTCATTCTTTACTTTCTCCCTAAGGAAACTTATTCACTCTCCCTTGGTATCAGCTACCACTTCTGTGCAATTCCTGCTCCAAGCTATGTCTTCAAATGTGATCCCTACTTCCTATCTCACATTCCCATGACATCTGTATCTCAACATGTCAAAAAATAAATTCACTATACTCACCTGAAATCTACTTCGTCGTTTATGCCATTGATATTAATTAAACTTATTTAAACAAACATTTATTAGGCACCCACCATATACAAGCATCTCTTCTGGGGCTAGAGACTCTTCTGTCACTATCTGAGATCAAATTGACACAAATAAATTAAGATACAGTCAGTATTCTATATTAGCTGAGCTCCTACTATTTGCTCTCAAAAATTCATGAACAAGCCAGGTGCTGTGGCTCACTCCTGTAATCCCAGCATTTTGAGAGGCCAAGAGGGGTAGATCACTTGAGGTTAGGAGTTCCAGGCCAGCCTGGCCAATATGGTGAAACCCAGTCTCTACTAAAAATACAAAAATTAGTTGTGCATGGTGGCTACTCAGGAGGCTGAGGCAGGAGACTCGCTTGAACCTGGGAGGTGAAGGTTGCAGTGAGCCAAGATTGTGCCACTGCACTCCAGCCTGGGTGACAGGATGAGACTCTGAGTGAAAAAAAAAAAAAAAAAACCCTCAAGAACAAATAAGACTTGATTAGCAAGGGATACTTGTATCTACAAAGCATTGTAGCTTATACATAGTAGGTGGTCAGTGAATGCTTATTTAGCTAAATTCAATTTAAATTAATGGTATGAATAGAAGAAGAAAGTCTTAAAGATGTCATGCTAGGAATGGTTAATAATCCAGGAGCATAGTTTGACCATAAAGTGAGTAATTGGCAGTAAATTCGAAAAAGTATTTTGAGATCAACCTTGGAAGTCTTTAATAGAAAGACAAGTGGTTTGATGTTTATCTAATAAGATTAAGTAATGAACAATAAGATTAATGAACAAAGTCATCTAAAAAAATGATGTTTGTCTAATAAATCCCCTGTAATGAAAAACCACTAAATGTCTTAGAGTAAGTGAAAAACACTATAACAACTATTAAGATTTTTCTGTGGGCAGCATGAACTTGAGAAACAAGAGCAGAGACATGACTTCAAGTGTCATTGCAAGGAAAATATATATGGAAACAAAGAGTTGTATGCAAATATTTGCAGCAGGCTTTTTCATTGTAGACAAAGAATGGAAACAACCGAATATCCATCAATTGGCCAAAAATAGACAAATCGTGATACAACTTTTATGATAGAATGCTATTCAGCAATAAAAAGGAATGAACTACATGCAGCAATACAAATGAACCTCAAAAGCATTCCACTAAGTGGAAGTAGCCTCGTACAAAAGTGTGCATACAGAACAATTCCACTTATGTGACATTCTGTAAAAGACAAAATCATCTGGACAGGAAACAGATTGGCAGCTGCCAGAGGCTAAAGGTTGAGAAAAAGAAGTAACTGCAAATTGCCATAAGGAAACATTTTGGGGCAATGGGGCAATATTTTATATCTTGATCATAGTGGTAGTAACATGACTGTAAATGTGTTTGTCAAAACTCGTTAAATTATACACTTAAAAGAGTAAATTTTATTGTATGTAAATTATACCCAGGTGAATCTTTTAAAAAATGCTTTTGCATTAATTCTTGCAGATCATTAAAAAAAGATCCAAATTAAATCTGATACCAACGTGAATGGAAATTGAGAGACTGCTTCCAAAGTTCATCAAAAAGGAAAAAATGATAGATGTCAGAAATTAATTACACACAAAATTAAAGGAGAAACTTTATTCTAAAAGCATGGTAGGATCGCTAAAAGAAATAGACACCAAGTTAAAAAGTCTAACAGGCAGTGAGAAATGTAAGATAGCAACTTTAAAAAAAAAGGCAGAGTTGGAAATCAGAGATTTCTAAATAGTCTGCATAGTTTACATTGCTATCTATCGGACTAGGTGACACTACTATGTAAATGTTGAATAAAAGATGCATTGTGGCCATCCACAATTAGACTGCAGGATGGAAAATAGGAAACATCCAAAGAATAGAAAACTTTAGAAAAGGGGCATTGACAATCTTTATGTTTCAGAGTAGTCAAAAATTTTAAACCAAACAGATATTCAGTGTGGATTTTGGAGTCCTTGGGTGACTTTTCTCAGGCTCAGAACACAATACCTCAAAGTATAGTACCTTGACATGCTGAGTACTTTTGAGCTGAAGAAAACAGGAGGGTCTCAGAAGCAAGAAGGTCTCTCTGACTCTCGGCCCTCTTGTCTCCCTCTTTGCTCTCTCTTCCCCAAAGCAATAAAACTTAGAAAGGTGATTCTCTGACCTACCTCCCCTAAAAGTAGCTCGTGAGACCCTCACATGTCAGGTGTTCTGCCCTAAGCTCACAGAGAAAAAATGCTACACAGAGAAGCCAAGAAGAACCTGAGTGAACAGGTCTTGCTAAGTTCCCCCAAGTTTATTACCATGAGATTATACCCTTTTGTCCAGTTATTTTCCTCCACAATGATCTATTTCTTTCATCAGACTTAGCATAAAACCACAAAGTTTTAAGCCACGTGCAGTGTCACATGCCTGTAATCTACCTGTGCTCAGGAGGCTGAAGTGGGAGGATCACTAAAGGCCAGGAGTTTGAATCCAGTCTGGGCAACACAGCAAGACTCTCAAAAGACTAAATAAGAAAAAATAAAAATAAATGTTAAAAAAAACACACGCAGTTTTCCCTGGATCTTCAGGTATTTATTTCTGAAGGTGCCCATGTCATGTAAAACTTCGTTCAAGTGTTTGAAATAAATTTATTTTAAATTTGTTAATCTGTGTTTTGTTATAAGGTATTCAGCCACAACCCTTGTGATAGGTGACAAAAAAGATATTGCCTTTTCACCCCTACACCTTAAATAGCACTATTTTAGTAGAATAGGAGGGTTACAATTCAGATAGGTTAAAGAGGTTTAAGAAGAAAGGGCTCTTAAGGACTTAAAAATAGCAAAAAGCTTTTTTGCAAAGCTTGAAAACAGTAAAACGCTTCTTTTTTTTTTTTTTTTTTTCTAAGGTTGCCTAGAGGTTATCAACTAGGAATCTTTTTTCTTGGTGGAAAAAAAAAAAAAAAAAAA
>NW_016809129.1:3125576-3127954 GCF_001698545.2 Rhinopithecus bieti | reverse complement strand
AAAAAAAAAAAAAAAAAAGGAGACATAAAAATGAGGGATATTTACTAAGGGCTAAAATATCAACTTTCAATTTATCTAAGGTTCATCAGGCCCTAGGATATGCTAGGTCATGGTGCCCAAACTCAAGCAAGACTGATTTATACCAAAAACCAATTAAACAATTTATAATGAAAAGCACAACTGCTAAGCAGGCTGCTGGTTATATTCACTGATCAACACATTATTGCCCCAGGGGAGAAGCTTTCTCTAGGAAGCAATTTTAAAATTGCAAAGTGTTTGTCACCCCCCACCAGCATTTATGCTTCCCTTCCGCATCTTCCCTTTGTTCTTAATTTGTTTTGCCAACTTTTTTTTGAAAATACAGTTCAACTTTTTTGAAATTATCAACTTTTTTGAAAATATAGTTCAGACTTTATTAAAACTAGGATGCTTTATAAAATGAAAATTTCTGGCTCATGGTAAGACTAAATTAGGACTTCTGAGAGTGAGACCCAGAAATCTCTATTTTTTAACAATTTCACCACATCATCCAAATGATTTTGATGCACTTTAGACAATGTTTGGTATGGTTTATACCCACTTCCACCTCCCCATCTCATACTCCTTATTCCATTTCAGTCTGGCTTCTACTACTTCACTCTGTTCTCTGGCAGAAATCCCCAGTGACGTCTTAATTTTCAGCTCCAATGACATACTTCTAATGAAATATCCTAAAATAATGAACACTTACTTCTGCCACTTTCCTTTTCTTGGAACTTTCTAATTATTGGCTTCCAAGCTAGTATTCTCTCCATGTTCTCTTCCTACTCACTTGACATCTTCTTTCTGTTTTCCCTGCTGTAGCTTCTTCCATGCCTTTGGGTCTTACATATTGAGTTGTTCCCAAGTTCAGCCCTTGTTTTCTCCTTTTTTTCTTTCTGAGCTTTCTTCTGCGATAATTCCATTCATTCCCATTGCTTTTTCCACGGACCATATTTTTGTAACTCCCTAATCTTTATTTTCACGCCTACACTCTTATCTTCAGTGTGCTCACTAACTTCCAGTGCTCACCAGACAGCTGCCTTGAGGGACTAAGTAAAGTTGAGATGAGAGCAGCAGAAAAGGCTGTCAGTGGAACTGCTCACAAAAAATCTGGGAAAGGATGGCAAAGTGCTCTGCCAGAACTTCCAAAGGCTGAGAATATAAGAGACACATTGAGAATCAGGTGATATCAGCCCAGACCCTAGTAAGTCATTTGAACATAAAAGCCAGAAAAGGATACAGCATTAGTAATTATTTGCTACAAAACTTCAGTGGCATTCAACAGTCATTGCTTATTGCTCACGTTTGGGGGCTCAGCTAGCAGTGGGCTGATCTAGGCTAGTCTTGACCAGAACAGTGGGGGTGATTTGAGGACATGGTTCTGCTCCATGTGTCTCTCACCTTTTAGCAAGAGAGCTCATGCATGTTCCCATGGTGATGGCAGAGGCACAAGAGAGCAAACCACAGCACACAAGCCCATCTCAAGTCTCTTCTTGCATTTATGTCAAATAATATCCCATCTGCCAAAGCAAGTCACATGGTTGAAACCACTGTCAGGGGTGGGACAGGTCACCCCACCCATGATAGAAAGGCACTATTTGTGAATATCGGGAGGGGTGAAAAATTGGTCACTCTCACTGAACTTTTGCCTAGTAAATAAACAAAGTGATGAATGCAGGCTGTTTTGTCACAGTCAACCCACATCTCAGGATGAAATATTTCAACACTTGTGTCTTTAAAAATAATGTGTTCTCATATTGAGGGTAAGTTTCCAGCCAAGGTGCTTGGTGTGATTAATGCAAAGTATTTTTAAAAATTAATATATCATATTTTGGAAAATTATGAGAAAGTGTTAAACAATTGGCCCTAAATTGCCATAGTTTCTGCTGTGAAGAAAAATAAATGCAAATGAGAAAATAATTAACTGAATAACGCAGTTTAATTACCAACAATATCATTTTGACATGGTCTGGGTATTGTGTATTCTGGGCTGTATTGCAAAACAAAAAAGCAAGAAAAGTTGTAAGAAGAAGATATGAGTTGGACAAATTAATGTAAGTTTATGTTATAAAGTACACTCTAAAGAGCAAGGTTTTAATAATGTTTTAGTGGAATTTTGAAAAAAATTTTGTAAAATATAAGCAGTGTTAAAAATCTGCTCCAATATGATCTTACACATAGAAAACCCTAAAGACTACACCAAAAAGCTGTTAAAACTAAGAAATAAATTCAGTAAATTTGTACAATATAACGTCAACTTACAAAACAGGTTGTGTTTCTATACACTAACAATAAACTATTCGAAAACGAAATTAAGAAAATATTTTCTTTTTTTTTCTTTTTTTTTTTTTTTTTTT
>NW_016809129.1:3116237-3122431 GCF_001698545.2 Rhinopithecus bieti | reverse complement strand
AAAAAAAAAAAAAAAAAAAAAAAAAAGGAAAAAATACCTGAATAGACATTTTTCCAAAGAAGACATACAAATGGCCGACATGTATATGAAAAGCGTTCAACATCACTACTTATCAGGGAAATGCAAATAAAATCACAATGAGACATCACCATACTCCTGTGAGGATGGCAAAGAGATCACAACTTTTGGAAAGGATGTGAAGAAAAGGCAACCCTTGTACACTGCTGATGGAAACATAAGTTGGTGCAGCCACTATAGAAAACAATTTGGAGATTCCTCCAAAATTTAAAGAAAAAAAAAGAACTACATTTGATATAGCAATCCCACTTCTGGGTATATATTCCAAAGGAATTGAAATCAAGACCTCAAAGAGATATCTATACCCCCATAGTCATTGTAGTATTATTCACAATAGCCAAGATAAGGAAACAACCTAACTGTCCATGGGTGGATGAATGAATAAAGAAAATGTAGCATATATATACAGTAGAATATTATTCATCTATTAAAAAATAAAGAAATCCTGGGATTTGCAACAACATGATTGAACCTGGAGGACATTATGCGAAGTGAAATAAGACAGACACAGAAAGAAAAACAGTGTATGATCTCATTTATATGTAAAATTTTTGAAAGTTGTACTCACATAAACAGAGAACAGAACAGTGGTTGCCATGGTCTAGAGGATGGGGGAGATGGAGAGACGTTGGTCAAAGTTACAAATTCCCTGTTATAAGATGAGTACATTCTAGGAATCTAATGTACAGTATGATGACTACAATTAATAATACCATACCATTTACTTGAAATCTAAGAGACTAGATTTTGCATTCTTCCTACACACACACACACACACACACACACACACACACACACAAAGTAACTATGTGAAGGATGGATGTGTTAATTACTTGGTTGTGGTAGTCATTTCACAATGTATACATACATCAAATCATCATCTTGTACACCTTAAGTACACATAATGTAAATATACACAATTTTTATTTGCCGATTATATGTCAAAGAAGCTGGAAAAAAATAATTTCAAAAGAAACTGCTCCAGTAAGTCTTTGCTCTCACCATTAAGTTTTTTTGTTGTCACCAGTGACCTCACTATTAATTCATCATCAGCATTTAACATATTAGATCACTCGCTCCTCTTTGATACATTTTCTTCACTTGTCTTAGGATCGCACACTTCATTGGCTTTCCTCCTTCCTCACTAAGGTCTTCTTCTCAGTCTCCACTGTTGGCTTCTCCTCTTCTCCCAACCTCTAAAGGTTGAAGGACTCTGGGACTCAGTCCTTAGATATCTTCTCTTACTCAACATTTATTTTCCAGATAATCTTATCCAATTCTATGGCTGTCGGACATAACTTCTGTATCTCCAACCGACACTTTTCTGAACTCCAGGTTCTTTTAACTGCCTTCACAACATTTCTCTTTGTGTATCTAATAGTCATTTCAAATATAGCAGATCCAAAAATCAAACTCTTAATATTTCCTTACAAACTTGTAAAATTCCTGCCTGAGTTGACAACAATTCCACCCTTGCAAATGTTCTTGTCAAAATGTCAGAGTCATCATTGATTTCTGCCTCTTTCATTCCATGCCCTTTCTATACATTTTATTAGAAAAACTTGTTGGCCTGACCTATAAAACATATCCAGAGTCCAATCGCTTCTTGCTACTTCCACTGCTAGCATCTGCTCCAACTATCATCTTTCACCTGACTGTTGCAGTAGCATCCTTACCAGTCTCCCCACTTCCACACTCACCATTCCACAGCCTGTTCTTGGCAGAGTGATCCCTTTCAAATCTAAGTCAGACCACATCACTTTGCTCAAAATGCCCCCATGGCTCCTGAAGGCAAACCCTGACAATACCCTGTAGGTTTTGTGTGCCCTGGCCCCTGTGACCTCCCTGATTTCATCTCGTACACTCTCAATCTTGCTCAATACACTTTTATCATGTTGGTCTCCAAGCTTCCTTACATACACCAGGCATGCTCCCACCTGAGGGCTTTGCACTGGCTATTCTCGCTGCCTGAAATGATCTTTCCCCTCCTTCAAGTCTTTGCTGAAATATCCTCTTCTCGGAAGGCATTCTATATGACAAAATGCTACTCTCTTAGCCTACCCCTCACATCCAACATACACACACATGCACACAGTTGTCCTCTGCTTGATTTTTACAGCACTTATTACTTTCTAATGTATTATAGAAGTAACTTATTTATTACGTTTATTTTTTCTCTTCCTAGAATATAAGACACACAAGCAGGGATTTTTGTGTCTTTGATATACAAATATGTCCCAAACACTAGAACAATGCCTGGTGAAGAGTGGCAGGATTTTTTTTTTTTTAGCAAAAGGCACTTGAACAACAGCAGATACAAAAGGGACACTCTGCCCTCCCTGTGCCAGGAGAGAAGAAATATTCTTGTCACCAGAAATGGGGAGTGGAAACAGAAAAATCTGGACAAGGAAACCTTGTTAAAATCACTCATCTCTGTTTACCCTTCCCATACATTTTAGTTACTTTTGCACAATTGTCACACTTTCTTCAACCTACTCTATAAGCACTTAGATTTTGCCAGTTCTTTGGACCTTCATTTTCCTATGGGGGCTCCCATGCACATGTAGAAATTTGTATACGTTTCTCCTGTAAACTGTCTGATGTCAATTTAATTCTCAAGCCCAGCTGGAGACCGTAAGTAGGTAGAGTCTTACCTCTCCTACACAGAAACACAATTTGGCACTCAATAAATATGAGTTTAGGATACGAATTTGTAAATGAAAAACTAATTGAATTACTCGATACATCTGTCATAGAGAAGGATGGGTACTTTGCTAAATAAAGGGGATCAGAGATTTCTCCATGAATATTTATTTTTATTATTCTCCTTACTCTTCTTAAAATCTACATCTCTTATAGCATAGTATTTAAAATCTACTTGTATTTAAAACTTACTCATATATAAACATTTATGAAAAGTATCTCCACTAAGCTCATTTCCTAGTTTTCATATATAAATTCCATCTAGAACCTACTTAAAAGTCTCTATGTCTGATATTTTAAAATGTAATTTATATAGAAAGTTTTCATATCACATATTTTAATTATATTTATCTCAATGTCTGATTTGATGCATTTTTAAAATTGGAGGAATAGTGTTGCAAAGAATTGTCATTTCTAACAGTGACAACTGCACTGTCATTGCTATCTTTCTGTTTGTGAGCTATTTGTGAGCTGAAAGCGATAGACTCTTGCCACTTAATGAACTCCACTTGGCAGACAGAAGACCTACATGTCACACACTTCAGTAACTCTCTCCTCCTGCAGCTCCCACATGTCCATGTTTTCCTCTTTCCTCTTCTAATATGCTGACTGGTTCCACTTTTAATAGTGCCAGTTGCCAGTTTTACATACAGTCATTGCATAGACTGCAACAGATTGGATTACTAACCTCATTCCTAAATGCCAAGCTCCCTCCTTGAAAACCCTGCGTGACCAGAAAGGATGGATTATGGCGAATGCAGGTGAGCCTTAGTGCCCCTGAGTAGCCCATGAGGCAATTGTCAGGAGTACTTTATCATCCCAGAATCGTATTTAGCTCTTTTTTTTCTCTTTTTTCCACTCTAATATCCTGCTTTCCTCTTCCTCCCTGAAGTGAAGTGAATGAGTTCTGCTCTTGACCTTTTTCAACCAAATATGTAGTCACCTATAAAAAAACCCTTCCACCATCCCATTCCCTTGTTCATTTCACCCCTACCTTTCCCATGACTTCCTTTCTTTTGTAGCTAATTGTTGCCTAAAAGACATCTTATTCCCAATAGAATATATAAAGCTTGCTAAAGTATTTCTTTAAAATTTTAGACTCCGTTTTGTAGTAAGGCTTAAAATCATAGCATTTCCATCCATTAGAGACAAATTTGCACTGTAGACAGGAAGGAGATAATTAAGGCCATGGCCAAATAGCTGTCTTTCTAGATCACCTTTTCCCTAATATGAACCCCCTTGTACACCAAAACAAAACAAAACAACGGGAGGCAGAAAAGCATGAAGCAAGCAGTCAATTTAGAGACTGAACTCTTACATACAAATTTAATAGCCTTGTTACTTTTTGGCTGATGACCTTGGGCAATCTGGAGTCTCATTTTCTTCATAGAACATTGTAATGTGTACTTCTAGGATACTGTGTGTGACAGTAAAGCTGACATCTCTGAAACAACCCTGTAGATTTTAAAAAGTTTTAAGAACAAGTTGATCTCAGTGGTGTACACTTGTAGTCCCAGCTACTCAGGAGGATCACTTGAGCCCAGGAGTTTAAGACTACCCTGGGCAACATAGTAAGATAGTAAGACCTCCTATCTCTCTCTAAAAAAAAAAAAAAGTAAAAAAATACAAATAAATAAAAGGTTTTAAAAACATACAAGATCATTGCTGAAGATCCTAAAATAATACTATCTGCTTAAAAGCATGAATTAAAAGAAAATGTCAACCTCATTTATGAAAAATTAAAAAACAAACTTCAAGGCCTAGCTATAAGATCTGAAACTAACCATACTGCAGTATACATGTGAAAAGGTACCATCTAGGGATTTTTTAGACTTAAATTTTAATCATAAAATACTTCAAACATTAAAAGGACAGAAAATACTACAACAGTTACCTATTACATACCACTAACATTAAACAGATGTTAACATTTTCCATGTGTTTTAGATCTTTTCCTCTTTTGAGGATACAAAATGTTACAGTTAAAATTAAAGCCCTTCCTCCCTTCTTTCCTTTTGTCTTCCTCTCTAAACAACCACTTTACCGAAGTTTTTCTATATCTTCCCATCTAAGTTTTGAGACATTTAGCTCCATAAAGAAAATGTACTACTGTTTCACATATTTTTAAATTTTACATACATAATATACATATTAATATTTGTATCTTTTAACCTCCTTTCTTCCTGTTAAAATGTGTTTTGTACTTTACCTGTGTTGATATCTGAAGGTCTACTTTCTTTACACAGCTCTATAACATGATGTTGAAGAACTACTATGTACGTGTTTTCTTATAAACGTACTGATTTCTCCCTAAAAGTGTAATTGCTGGGTTTATGGCGGATGACCATCTTCACATTTACAGCCCCACTGAAAATTCACAATCTCTCCAGTAGGTGTCATCAGAATTATTAAGTTATATATAGTAGATAAGTATCATATAGTATGTCTGAATGTTTTAATTTATATTTCCCAGAACACTAGCAATATTGAGAATCTTTTCAAATTTTTATTGGCATTGAGTTTTCTTCTTCTACGAATTACCTATCATTACCTTTACCTATTTTCCATTGGGTTGTTTTCTGTTTATCATCAATTTGTAGAAGCTCTTTATATATTCTGGATACTAATCCTTTGATGGCTATAGTATTACAAGTTTCTTGTCGTTTTATCCTCTTTTTTCATATTTTCATGGTATCTTATAGAAGCTAGTATGTAGTCAAATTTGTTAATATTCTCCTTAATAGTTTGTGCTTTTGTATCATACATAAAAAACCCTTACCTAATGTAATTCAACCATTATTTTCCCCGTTTTCTTCTAAGTTAGTATTATTTTACTTTTTAAGCCCTTAGTTTATCTGGAATTCAATTTGTATAAATGTACAGATATAAAATTTTTCAATATCAATAACGAATGGTCACAAAGTCATTTACTTAATCCATCCTACTCCCACCAAAATTTTACTGCCACCCTCATTATATAAATAGATTGACTCCAAATTCCCTTTTTCTTTTCCATTTGTTTGTCTATTACTGTGTCAACCCTCAGTTTTTACTCCTATGGATTTACAAGTTACAATATCTAGTCAGACAAATCTACCATTATTCTTATTCTTCAAGATTGTGTTGACTTTTTGGGTCATTTATATTTCCATATAAATGTGAGAATTTGTTTGTCAAATTCTATTTGAAAGAAATTCATGACTTCTTTATTGAAAATACACTAAATTTATAACTTAATTTGGATACATTTCTATCATTATGAATTTGAGTTTTCTCATCCACATATCATGGTATCACAGTCATATTACATCTTTTCAATCAGTTAAGTCTTCTTTGAATGAAGTTTTTAAATTTTCTAGGTAAAAGTCTCAGTAATCTTTTATAAGTCTTTTTTTTTTTTTTTTTTTTTTTTT
>NW_016809129.1:3102921-3114145 GCF_001698545.2 Rhinopithecus bieti | reverse complement strand
TTTTTTTTTTTTTTTTTTTTTTAGAGACGGAGTCTCACTTTGTCGCCCAAACTGGAGTAGAGTGCAGTGGCCGGATCTCGGCTCACTGCAAGCTCCGCCTTTTTGGGTTTGCACCATTCTCCTGCCTCAGCCTCCCGAGTAGCTGGGACTACAGGCGCCTGCCACCTCGCCTGGCTAGTTTTTTGTATTTTTTAGTAGAGACGAGGTTTCACCGTGTTAGCCAGGATGGTCTTGATCTCCTGACCCTGTGATCCGCCCGTCTCGGCCTCCCAAAGTGCTGGGATTACAGGCTTGAGCCACCAAGCCCGGCCTTATAAGTCTTTTTCTACATATCTTCTAGTTTTGTCTCCTATTACAAATGATATGTAAAAATTTTATAGTACATTTTCTGAGGAAGACAGCATACCAAGTGATTAGCAGAACAAAGTTCAGGCATTGAAACCAAAAGACTCAAGTTCAAATCTTGTATTTGCCATTTACAAGGTGTGTCACCTAAAGCAAGTTATTTTAATCTCTCAGTGTCTCTGGGGGATAGTTCACTCATCTGTCAAATTGAGAGTCCTAATAATACCTACTTCATAAAATTCTGGTGGTAATTACATTAAATAAGGAGAAAGAGAGAGAGGACTCAGAACAGCTTGGCACATGGTAAATGATTAATAGATGTTCATGGGTCATATCCGTTAGGATGGACTAGGGGATGATACATTAACAAATAAACCTGAAATTTCAATGACTGAAAATGAAGTTTACTTCTTATTTATGCTGTATGTCCATCATGTATTACAGAGGGCACTATTCTATTTTGTCTTCACCCCAGGACCCAAATTGTCTATAGAGCAACCAATATCTGAAAGACATGGCAGTCTTCCGGATGATGGTGCTCTATCAATTTGCCACATGGAAGATGATTGCCATTCCTTGTTCCAAGAAACAAAGGAAAACAGCAGCAAATCTTGTGCTGTCTCTTAAAGCTTCTACCTGGAAGTGACAGGCATCACTTCTGCTTACACTTCATTGTCACAGCAAGTCACCTGATCAAACCTAACTTCAAGGAGACAAGAAAGTAAAATCCTACCCTGTACTCATACAAAATCAAAAATATTTAGTGAACAGTTTCTTCTATCATAGCTGTTGGTATGGTTTATTAAAATTAAATTTTTTATCTTAATTTTAAATTTAATTGACTTGCTAAATTATTGTGTTAGTTCTAACAGTCTTATTTTGTTTAATAGTTTTATTTTGTTTGTTTAGTTTAAAGAAACTGAACTTTTTTTTTTTTTTTGTATTTTTAGTAGAGACGGGGTTTCACCGTGTTAGCAAGGATGGTCTCAATCTCCTGACCTCATGGTCCGCCCGTCTCGGCCTCCCAAAGTGCTAGGATTACAGGCGTGAGCCACACCGCGCCGGGCCGAAACTGAACATTATTAATCCTATTGTACAGGTTCCTAAGATCATGTGGCTAACGAACTGTGAAAATCAAATTTGAGGCCAGATTTCTCTGCCTTCAAAATCCATTTTTTTCCATTTTCTTCCCACTACAAAATCATTTAGTATTTTGTAACATTTCATATTTAGTTCCTTAAGAGTCTGCCTTATTTTCTCTTGAAATTTTATGGTAAATACGCCACCACTGTGTACAAATAATGACAGTTTTGACTCTTGCTGCCCAGTCCTTATGCTCTTCACTTCATTCCTTTGTGTGTTGAGGTGTGTTACTGTGTTAATTAAAAATTACAGCATAATGTTGAAGAAATTATAACTAGCAATTAAAATGTGAATTTTTGTGAATTTAATCAGTGTAATATATCTCATTTTTGTATTAGTTTGCATTTCCTCAATTACTAGTGAAATTGAGCTTTTTTTCTAGATGTTCTTGGCCACGCAACTTTCCCTTTTGTGAACTGTCAATTCACATCCTTTGCTTTTTTTCTATTGCATTGTTTGCCTTTTTCCTGCTGATTTGTTCTACTCAAAACTGTCTCTTTCCTGTAAATTTCTCTCTCATTCTTTCTTTCTCTCAGTTCTCTTTTTTATTTTATTTTATTTATTTATTTATTTTGAGACGGAGTCTCGCTCTGTTGCCCAGGCTGGAGTGCAGTGACCAGATCTCAGCTCACTGCAAGCTCCGCCTCCCGGGTTTACGCCATTCTCCTGCCTCGGCCTCCCGAGTAGCTGGGACTACAGGCGCCCGCCACCTCGCCCGGCTAGTTTTTTGTATTTTTTTTAGTATTGATGGGGTTTCACCGAGTTAGCCAGGATGGTCTCGATCTCTTGACCTCGTGATCCGCCCATCTCGGCCTCCCAAAGTGCTGGGATTACAGGCTTGAGCCACCGCGCCCGGCCAGTTCTCTTTTTTAAATGCTTCTCCCCTCCATCTGGTATATTCAGATACAAATTCTTTGTTAGTTAAATATATTGAAATACCTTCTTACGTTGTGTCTTTGTCTTAGAGAAATTTTACATTTTAACATAGTCAAAATTCCTTCCTTTGCGTTTTGAGTTTTTGTCTTTTTTAAAGAAATACTAAGAAAAAATTATATATAACATTTTTCCATATTTCGTCTTAGAGAAATTTTACATTTTAACATAGTCAAAATTCCTTCCTTTGTGTTTTGAGCTTTTGTCGTTTTAAAATAAATACTATAAAAAATATATATACAACATTTTTCCATATTTATTCTAAACAGTTTCCATTCTTATGTTCACGTTTAATTCCTTAATCCATTTGGAATTGAACTATGAGCTCCGTATGGTTGGGATCCTCTGGGGGAAGAAAGAGTGGGTAAAAACAAGAGAGTTAGAAGCATTTCCAAATAGAAATGCTTCTTTAGAAGCATTCACTCCACACCAACATAATGACCGTGAAAAACGTTTTTATGAAGAATGTTAATTACCTCTCTCAAAACACCTAATTTTCTGCAGAGCATAGTTTAGGAAATTCTGAAACCAGTGAATTCTATCTAAATTTTAAAAGACAGGAAGGAAACCAACAATTCAGTGCCCCCTAAGTGAAAAGCATTATGTCATGCGCATCTGTGTGAAGAGACCACCAAACAGGCTTTGTGTGAGCAATNTGTGAAGAGACCACCAAACCGGCTTTGTGTGAGCAATAAAGCTTTTTAATCACCTGTGTGCAGGCCTGCTGAGTCTGAAAAGAGAGTCAGCAAAGGGAGATAAGGGTGGGGCCATTTTATAGGATTTGGGTAGGTAAAGGAAAATTACAGTCAAAGGGGGTTTGTTCTCTGGTGGGCAGGAGTGGGGGTCACAAGGTGCTCAGTGGGGGAGGTTTTTGAGCCAGGATGAGCCAAGAAAAGGACTTTCACAAGATAATGTTATCACTTAAGGCAAGGACCGGCCATTTTCAATTCTTTTGTGGTGGAATGTCATCAGTTAAGGTGGGGCAGGGCATTTGCACTTCTGTGATTCTTCAGTTACTTCAGGCCATCTGGACGGACGTGCAAGTCACAGGGGATGCGATGGCTTGGCTTGGGCTCAGAGGCCTGACACATTCCTTTAGGTATTTTCCCAAAACTCTTTTCACCCCAAAAAAAAAAAAAAAAAAAACACTAAACTAATATTATTAATCCTATTGTACAGGTTCCTAAGATCATACGGCTAATGAACTGTGAAAATAAAATTTGAGGCCAGATTTCTCTGCCTTCAAAATCCATTTCCTTCCATTTTCTTCCCACTACAAAATCATTTAGTATTTTGTAAGGCTGAAGCATAAATTAATACATTAGGATTTTAAGACGAAGTTAGAACCAGAAAAGAGAGATGGAGACTCTGGTAGAAGGTAATGGCTACTTGCTTTTAAATACACAGGCAAACTACATCTCTGTAAGTGTCACCTAGATTGTATGATTATTTTGAAGTTAAAAACATGTGCTAGGATTCAAGTCACGTAGACCTGAGTTTAAACCTGCTTATACCAAGCAAGCTATTTTCCTAACCTCAGTAAAAGGGGGATAATAACAGCTACTGCACAAGACTGTTGGGTGGATTACATGAGTTACATGGAAAAAGCATCCAGAACTCTGTTTGGTACATAATAGGTATGAAATGTTAGTTCCTTTAAACCTCAATTGTATACATATGTATCCAGAAACCTTCACAGGGTCTCTACAGCCTAAAGAATATTGGAAGCCATCGTGTGCTCTTGCTTTCCTTTTGTTTTCTTCTCTCTGTTTCTTCTCCCCTGCCCCTGCCTCAGGCAACACTTTATTGGTAATACTGGACCCACTATATAATCAGGTATCCTGTTATTAATTATGACTCGGTTCAGCCCAGTGGAGCTAAATTACTTTCATAAGGCCAAATCAGCACCAGAATGAGTCACCAACACACTGAGACACTCTTCCTCCTCCCCCAGGGTTTGCTCCACAGTGGACACAGCTGCCTTCGGGTTCTTAGAGGTTAGAGGGTTACTGAAGAGTGACTGAGAGTGACCTTGACTATCTTGTTGCTTGCCCTCCTCCAGCATCCCATAAATGAACAAGCTAGCATCCATCGGGAATTAGCTGGGTCATACTAGGGCAAGGAAAAATGTTATATTGATTCTGTCTCTGGTTCTACTCAAACCTGTTTCTTTCCTGTAAATTTCTCTCTCGTTCTTTCTTTCTCTCAGTTCTCTTTTTTAAATGCTTCTCCCCTCCATCTGGTATTTGCCTTCTCTTTGTTCTCCCCTGTGACATCTGCCATCTCCACCCTATTCCCATTCTCCTCCTCGTCTCCTCCTTCTTTCTTGTTCTGTTCAAAAATAATAATAATGATAACAGTAATAAGCAGCTGCCTGCTGATTGTACTGCAGGAACATAGAGTTCTTCCATTCGTGATCACAGGTGGCTTCCCAAGTCCCGCCAGCCTGGTGGCTGAATTGTTGGGCCATAGTGAGGCAGGTAGGTAGGAGAGTGTGGGTGGTAAAATGTCCACAACAGTCAAATGCATTGTAGCTCCTTACGTTTACGTTGCTAATGCACTCCAAGTCAATCACAATAAAGTTTCCAATGGAAAATCATCAAATGCAGTCTATGGAGATTAATTAAGACTGTGACATCATCTCCTGATTTTATATCTGCCCAGCTTTTGTTCTATGAATAAACAGGCTTCTCCTTTTCAGAGCAATGTTGTAAAAAACAGATATGCTAAAAGTTATACAGGGATGCCCAGGGAAGCCTGTGTCTACCCAGACAAATTATCTAGTGGAGATACCCAAAGTACTTAATGCAGGAGTGGAAGTCCTTACTTTTTCATACATAGCAATTTAAGAACTGACTCAGGCATAATTATCTCAAACTCTACTTAATTCTGCCTATGATTTTTGTCTTACTCTTCTAAATTGTATTTACTCAATATTTTATTGAAATTCTATTTTCTTAACATACTTGTATATGTGTTTTTGTTGTAAGCCATTTCAAATATTTTATGGAACAGCATGAGTTTTAAAAAAGAAAAACAAATAAGTGAGGCAATAAACTCTGCCTTGATCCAACCATCTATACCATATGTCCTGATCTGTAATCTGACTTTTAGCTCAGATTTTTTTCATGTTACCACTTCATTTACAATTTGACCTCATGAGAGTATCTCATTTAAGAATATTAATAGAAGATGTACAAGCTTCATTTTGCCAGGGTTACACAAGCAGTCTTAATTTAAATTCATATATGTGAAGAATAGATTTAGAAAAACATGAACACAAAATGGATATTTATAAGACACTATTCTAAGCTAAGTATTCTGGCTTTAAAATTCTTGTTTTGACATAAACTATTCAGTATTGCAAACCAAGTTAAGCTTAAAGGCATTAATAAAGCAAGCATTAATTGTCAGCCTAACCTCTATTAGTTATCACCAGTCCTCAAGGACTCTGTTATTAATAATTAAATTCATAACAAGGACAAAAGTTTCCTCACAACCTGGTTTCTCCTGGTTTCTATTGTTCATGGAAGCTCTGATCTAGAAAATTCATCAGTGTTTGTGAACTAAAGCAGAGAACTGTTTATTTATATCTCTCTCTTCTATGTTCTTAAGGGTTAGAGAATCCTTTTCACCACAGTGTCCCGCAGCATCTAGCACTGTCTCTGTCATGAAGAAGGCCATGGACTCTGCACTCAGGATATCTGATTATAATCCCAGCACTGCCATTTATCATCTGTACACTGGAGAGCAACCTGCTTAAACTCTCTCTGCATTAGCTTTTTCATCAAACAGAAAAAGTAACCATGCTTAGAAATTAAAATAATGCATGGCTTATAGAAAATATTCAGTAAAGTGTAAACATATGGGTGGAATAATTAAACATTTATGTAACTACATAATTTCGTAGTTGCATTTGTGAATCTCTGAAATTCTAAGATATACATGCTTGGGGAAAGGTCCTCATTAGCGACCACTAGTTACTCCAGCTGACATGATCAACTGGTTGAGGACGCCCTTCCCAGGCATAATAGTGCTGTGAGAGACTAATCAGTGGTAAGAGCTGTGTCTCTTAAATTCAAGCCTACTCCAGCCATGGCAAGTGTCCCAAAAATAACAGCTTTTAATTGTATTTCATAATCAACTGGGTTCTTTATGTGGACAGTACACACACACAGAGACAGAGACAGAGAGAAAGAGAACAGCAACATAACCAGAAGGTTAGGTTTATCATCAGTCCTATATTGGGATTCTTCATTCTTCTATTCATTAATTAAGTGTCCTTGGGAAAGTTAAACTCATTAAGCCTCAACTTTCCCTTGTAAAATGGGAATAATATCTACTTTGAGGATTGGTAATTAGAAAAATAAATGAAACAATGTATGTAAATAACCTATAGTTTGTTTGTTTGTTTTTTGAGACAGTCTTGCTCTGTCGCCCAGGCTGGAGCACAGTGGTGCCCTAGTGTTCGACACAAATGAAGTATTTACTAAGTAGGAGCTACTGTTATTATTATTATCATTGACATCGTCATTACCCCAAATTCTGAGAAATTTTTCATTAAGAGGGAGGCATAACATTGGTTACAAAATAATCTTATTTTACTTATGAAGAAAAAAAGTTTAGCAATTTTAATCCTTAATGGAATTTCTGATGTTACAATTGCCACCTAGCATTCCCTGAAATTTAAAAAGTCGGTAAGTTCACATTCGTTTGTATTGTGGATAAAAGTTCAAAGCACTAATTAGATAAGAGGGTGCCCTGATTCTTCCAAATGACTGGGTCAGAGTGACTGGTTGTTTGGGTGGTGTTATTATTAATAATGGTAATAATTATTAAGCCCTTTAATGTCCCATAATTACAAGTGAAGCTTCCACTAAAATGCCACATCAAAAACTTTTTTGTTTTTTGCTTATGAATTCAGTTTCTTTGATCACCCCAAGCACAGTCTATAGGTATCAGTAAACATAATGATCCTTCTCTTCATGCACCTTTTGCTTTGAACAATTCCTTCCAGTACACTTGGTTGGAAGGTAATAGGCCTGTATAATATTTCTACAGAAGGGGAGGGAAGGGATTTACAGGAAGAAGTTGAAGGACGTCAGTACAGCCACCCCAAAGGAAAGTGGGATAAAGGAGATTTTATTTGCAGCCTAAGATCTTATAAAAGATTTATTTGCCTTAGTGTGTTGAAGAAGGGCACCTTGGCCCTTTAAGGGAATCTAACAGGCGATGTGAGGACAAGTCAAAAAAAAAAAAAAAAAAGCACAAGTGAATCTCATCCAGAGTAAATATCTGAATAAAAAAGAGGCCAAGCTAGGCTGTAGAGAACTATATAAAGGATATGTAATGCAATCAAGTCTTCCTGGATATTTTCCAGGCTCAATTCTGTGTTATTGTGGTAATAATTTCATTAGTCATTTCTGTAGCTATGACTTTGATACTCACTCAGTGTACAACTGTTTTTTAAGCCAACCTACACTAGTTCCTTATTTCAGTTTGCAATTTTTTTTTAGTAAGTTTTCAACTTCTGGTTTGAAGATTTAGTCTCTGAGTAAAATTCTTAAAGACTGTTCAGATGCTTTGACAGCCAAAAATGCTTTACTTTTATCTGTCATCAAAGTAGCAAGATATATTAGCATCCTGTTTTCAATGTGTATTAACTTCATTCAATAAGTCTTTCACTTAATGTGTTTTTCCTGGATGTCTACGAGTGTCTATGACTGTCACTATGCATGAAACCAAGCCTAATATGGCCTTTGCCCTACTATCCCAAGGCTGAAGCTTTTCCTGTGAGTCTTGATATTTTCAGAAATGCATAATGTCTTCTTGCCAACTACTTCTAACATCGCTCACCTGACACGAGTTGGAGAAAGTTTCAACCATTCTTCATCACCCTGACCCAGACTGCCACAGTCAATAAAGCACAAGGGAAGAAATGATAGAGAGAGTTTTAAAATCTGGGGTTTCAAAATGAGGATGAGAGAACTGAAGCACTGCCATAGATAATTCAGTCACTGACTCCCTTTCCTGTTAAATATCCATGGGATTTGGAAGTCCTACAGAGTCTTGAAAACGTGTTTTTAAAGTGGTCCAATAAAGTCATTCACACTTGATGAACTGCAGGGAACAGTCAGCTGCTGCGGAAGAAGTGGAATTTCTTATGGCTTTGTACTTCTTAGAGAAGAAAGGAGTAGAAAAACTAAGTCTTTTGTGATCATCCTCGGGTCATAAACATTTTTTATAAAACTACTTCAATTACAAGTAAATGTTGTTGGTTTTGATAAAAGATTAGAAGTCCATGAGTGATACTTTGATGGTAAGTCGTATCATTCATTAATAATGTACATAGTAGCACTCAGTTTCTAAAGCCATTTCCCTGGTGGCATAAAACTCTTTCTTAAGTTGTTCCACAGTCCTCATTCTCATTATCTTCAAATATGACCTTGATGAATGTCAATACCTACATAGAGTGCAGACATTATTAGAAAATGCCCTATGTACTAGCAACTAAATGGAGAGCAGTGTTTTATTTTTGAGGCTCTAGTTGCTACCCTGCTATAATTATCTGATAAAAATCTAAAGAATAGGCCGGGCGCGGTGGCTCAAACCTGTAATCCCAGCACTTTGGGAGGCCGAGATGGGCGGATCACAAGGTCAGGAGATCGAGACCATCCTGGCGAACACGGTGAAACCCCGTCTCTACTAAAAAATATAAAAAACTAGCCGGGCAAGGTGGCGGGCGCTTGTAGTCCCAGCTACTCTGGAGGCTGAGGCAGGAGAATGGCGTAAACCCGGGAGGCGGAGCTTGCAGTGAGCTGAGATCCGGCCACTGCACTCCAGCCTGGGCGACAGAGCAAGACTCCGTCTCAAAAAAAAAAAAAAAAAAAAAAATCTAAAGAATATTGAACCTAGCCAGGCATGGTGGCTCGCGTCTGTAATCCCAGCACTTTGGGAGGCCAAGGCAGGCAGATCACTTGAAGTCAGGAGTTCAAGACTAGCACGACCAACACCGTGAAACTCCATCTCTACTAAAAATACAAAAATTAGCCAGGCGTGGTGGCGGGCGCCTGTAATCCCAGCTACTTGGGAGGCTAAGGCACTAGGATTACTTGGACCTGGCGGGTGGAAGTTGCAATGAGCCAAGATCACACCATTGCACTCCAGCCTGGATGACACAGTGAGACTCTCAAAAAAAAAAAGCACCTGCAAAGCTCAGACTTAGAGAAAGAGAAATACTTTGCAATAGTTTGTTCTAAGTTAGACATGAGCCTAATAAGACTGTTGTTTCGAAATACAAACTGTTTTGTTCTAGAAGTAAAATACAAAAATTCTTAGGTAAATTTTCAGTCTTGTAAACATATTATGAATTTGGTTATATTTTCTCTAGGTTTCAGAGGTTTTATACTTAATCATAAAGTATATGTTTTATTTTTTCAAGAATGTAAAATTTATTTTCATATTTTAAATAATACCAAGTTCAATAATGTTAATGTTTGTTCATTTAGCCCATTTTTACTAAGGATTGTAACAACCTATTGTGAGTTAGTTAGAGAGGACTCTCCAAAAGACACATCAAATCAGTTTCAGGATTAAGTAAAGCTGAGTGCTATATATATATATGTGTGTGTGTGTATATATATATGTATATATATGTGTGTCTATATATGTATATATGTATATATATAAATATTGCATTTTATATCTATACATACATTTTAGAGCAATGCTTATTAAATTTGGATCAGTGGAAGCTCTGAAATTGTATGACATACGTTGGTTAGGGGGAGAAAGAGGATGACAGAGCACACATATATTGAGTCATTTCTATATGACAGGCCCTGTCCAAGCACTGGAAATACAGTCTTAACAAGACAGAGTTCCTGACCTCAAGTAGCTTATATTCTTGTCAGGAAATATAGGCAATAAAAATATAAGCAAGTAAGGCCATGCGCAGTGGCTCACGCCTGTAATCCCAGCACTTTGGGAGGCCAAGGCGGGTGGATCACGAGGTCAGGAGATCAAGACCATCCTGGCTAATATAGTGAAACCCTGTCTCTACTAAAACTACAAAAAATTAGCCGGGTGCAGTGGCGGGCGCCTGTAGTCCCAGCTACTTGGGAGGCTGAGGCAGGAGAATGACGTGAACCCGGGAGGCGGAGCTTGCAGTGAGTGGAGATCGCGCCACTGCACTCCAGCCTGGGCAAGAGAGCGACACTCTGTCTCGGAAAAAATATATATATATATGTGTGTGTGTGTGTGTATATGTATATACATATGTATATATATCTGTGTATATATGTATATAAAAAAGCAAATAAATAAATTTCAGAAATATATCTTGGAGTGAAAGCTCTGGGATTCCAACAATTTAAGTTTAAACTAATAAGAACGCAAAATCAGAAATGGACAAAAACAAGACATACAGACAAACACAAGCATGAGCAGAAAAGAACACCAAAGACTGCTCTTAGGATTATTAATACAACATACAAAAGAACATGAATAAAATGTTCCCATTTTACCAAAATAAATGATCAAAACCTGATCAAAGAAGAAGGGACAGAAATAGCCATAAAGAATTATGAGATGCTGGGCGTGGTGGCTCACGCCTGTAATCCCAGCATTTTCTGAGGCCAAGGCGGGCGGATCACGAGGTCAGGAGATGAGACCATCCTGGCGAACACGGTGAAATCCCGTCTCTACTGAAAAAATACAAAAAAATTAGCGGGGCGTGGTGGCGGGTGCCTGTAGTCCCAGCTACTGGGGAGGCTGAGGCAGGAGAATGGCGTGAACCCAGGAG
>NW_016809129.1:3088223-3102092 GCF_001698545.2 Rhinopithecus bieti | reverse complement strand
TGTTATTATATATTATACATTATGTATTATATATTATACAAATATATTATACAAATATAATATAATATATACATGTAATATATATAATATAACATATATATACATGTAATATATAATACATATACATATAAAATATGTATATAGGAAGTTCCATGTATATCAAGTGGGATAAACAAGTGAGGTTCACTTGGGCATATATATTAAGTGGGATAAACAAGTGAGGTTCACTTGGGTTCATTTGGGCATATTTTACAAGGCTACAGAATGCCAAGGACAAGAAAAGAAACTTTGCAGGAGATAGAGAGAAAAGACAGATCATTTACCAGAAATGATGGCTACAGTGGAAGCCGAAAAACTAAGCATCTTCCACAGCCTCACCGTGGCTTGCATTTCAGCCACAGTAAGGTCCTGAGGTACACAGGATCTAGAGGAAGAAGCAATGTGTTGGGATAACCATTTTTAAGTGGGCATATTTTATAAGGCTACAGAATGCCAAGGACAAAAAAGGAAACTTTGGTTTCAGGAATCAAAATTGGCTATCATGGGATAGCCAATTTTCAGTTAAGCAAGAAGTGAAAGTAAACCTGCAAAAGAGAGAACAAAGATGATAAACCGAGAGAACAAATATGATAAACCAAGTTTCAAAAGATGTCGTTTAAGGGTTTGGGATGACAGGGAAAAATTGCAGATGAGGAGTAATGGTTTTTTTTTTTTTTTTTTTTTTTGAGACGAAGTCTCGCTTTCGCCCGGGCTGGAGTGCAGTGGCCGGATCTCAGCTCACTGCAAGCTCCGCCTCCCGGGTTTACGCCATTCTCCTGCCTCAGCCTCCGAAGTAGCTGGGACTACAGGCACCCGCCACCTCGCCCGGCTAGTTTTTTTGTATTTTTTAGTAGAGACGGGGTTTCACCATGTTAGCCAGGATGGTCTCGATCTCCTGACCTCGTGATCTGCCCGTCTCGGCCTCCCAAAGTGCTGGGACTACAGGCTTGAGCCACCGCGCCCGGCCTAGGAGTTACGATTTTTAATGAGATTTGTACTTCTGATGATTATGATGTTGAATGTAGGGTGAGAGGCATGAGGAAAGGGATTTCAACTAATCCTTCAAGTGGCAAATAATTTGAAATTAAAAACATTGAGAATCGGTATTTTGAGTATGGTAGTAAAAGTGTCTCATAAAGCTATGAACAAACTTTGGAGATGGGTGAGTAGAGGAATAAAAGTTCTTTTCAATTCTAGAGAACGTCCTTCAATATACTCTCTATAATAGAGTGATGCTACAGTTTTTCTGTGAAATCCATGACCTTGATTCCAGTTCATACTCACTTAAAGGACATGTAGAGTTCATGAGTACCACATTACATGTGCTCTCTCATGACAGACCCAAACAAATATTCATGGTATGGACTGCTAAAGTGCCAGGGTGGGACCCAAAGCTAAGAAATGGAGAAAAGGAGTGGCAAAGTGAGGAGTGGCAAAGTAGGAAAAATTTGCCTGTAGTGTCACTCAGTCTCCTAAGACTTGCCCCTAACCTTTTATTCAAGCCATTAGCTACCAAACCTCTTGCTCATCTTCTTCCTCCCATCACCGAAACTTATTTCTACCTCTTACCCATTCCTCTCAAGGAGTCATCTAGCTAACCCAGTAGCCCTCAAATTATGCTTGGATGAAACTATAAAATTCAGATGATCCTTTGCTAAATTAGCAGTTATTTTCCTCAATTTGCAGTAATAATAAAAGTAATAATATTGACCAGAATGTTTTCAATTTAAAGTCATTTGCCACACGTTTTCCTCAATTTGCAATAATAATAACAATAAAGGTAATAATATTGTCTAAAATATTTTCAATTCAGAAACCACAATTACTTTTGCACCAATCTAATATTTACCACACATTTTCCTTAAAACCTGTGATCTCCCCCTCAGGCCATCTATATAAAATTATAGTAGCATGATAGGGCATCTGATGTGGCTTGAAATCATATAATTATGAAATCACATAATTATTGGAAGGTTAGTATATTTATGCTTCACTGTATTACACAAAAAAGCACTGTGACTTTTGTGTGTTTGCTTTCAGAATAAGTTTGAGACTCTTGAAAATCTAACCTCTGACAAAAATCTAACTCCTGGCGTGGACAATAATATCCTGAAGCATTAAGAAACCTCCTAAAGACAGTATTTCCTCCAATTAAATGAGAATTTCTAGCCAATTAGCACATCAGGAGAGACAAGTCGGGGGGCCACTGGTACTTTTAACTCCATGTATGAGATTACCAGCTACTTCATCCAACAGTTGTAGCAGTGTCAAGAAGTACAGGTTTCAGAAGCAGGTATTTCCAAGCTCTGATACTTTGAGCAAGTTGCTTAACATCGATGAGCTTCAATTTCCTTGTTAAGACAAGGATAGTAATCCTGTTTCAGACTGTTCTAAGGACTATAACAAATGATGTGATGATTCAGAACATACAGAACCGGCAGTGTGCTGCCACATTGTAAGACAGAGGCTAGAATTCTGACACAGGAACTGTGGAGACAATCAACTTCACTTCATTGGTGATTAGCAGGTCAAGGGATGGCAGGAGAGCTTCTATTCCCTTGTGAGCAAGGCTAGTGTTGAACACAAAATTAAAAACTCAACTGCTATATTTCTCTGAAAGCATGTGTTATCCCAGAACATCAGGCTATAAAATCACTTTCAGAAACTGATACAGAGGATCCAGTCCACTCACAGAGCAGCACAGACAAACCTAAAGGCACACACTTTTTAGCGGATTTAAATCTTTTCAGGATTACTCTAAAAACAACATCAACAACAACAACCCGCAAGATTATTCTTTCTCTTCTGCCATTAAAACGTGCTTCGTCCAAAAGCAAAGTCTAGGGTTGTTTGGCTCACAGAAAATGTCACAGTTCTTCACTTAATCTTATTATATAAAGTCTTTGGCTTTCTTAAACTGCTAACTTTCAATGTGTATTGTAGCTGGCGAGGCAGTATTGGAATATTTCTATAAAATCACCTGGAAAATGTATCAGTGGGTTTTGCTGCAAAACAGTAAAACCTGCTGCCACATATTCAAAGGGAGCATTGGCCAGTTACCGTCCTAAATAATGAACTGCCCACTGCTTCCCATCCATTTCTTAAGCAAACTTCCTGTCCAGTTTATTTTCCATAATGTAACCGTTCTAGGGCACCACAAGCTGGGCTCGTTCAGACCATATTTGTTGAAAAAGATGCCACTGAACTTTGCCAGTGGGAAAAAGAGACAGACCAGCTATTAATCCATATCCACACAGGAAAGAAGCAGGCTATTTTTGCTTCTAAAAGCTTTTATAAAGAAGGAAAAAAAATCACTCCTTGAAGCTGCTTTGTAGCTTTGTAAACAAGCTGGCTGGCACCAGTAAAGACAACTGAAGATGAGGCTCATATCAGAGGTAGTATGAGGGATGGAAAGGAGGTTTCAGACAGATTCACTGAAAACTGTCTCCAAGACACCCCTCATCCTCTAGGTCTCTCCAGCCAAAGCTGAGGAACGGTTTTGTGATTGCTGGAGTGATTCAAGCAAAAACAAACATGACCGTTTATGCATGAGCTCTGCAAAGCACTCTAAAGTAATATAGTCAAAAGTATGCCAAAACTTCATAAAAATATAGAAAATACAAAATTGGTTGCTTGGCAGCCTTGTTACCTGGAAACGTCAATGTGTTTTTTCTCCCAGGTAACATGACAAATTTAGGTTTTTCACTGACAGTCAGAAAGTGACAAATTAAGGATGATTTCCTTGGGCAAGTTCTGCTGTGGCGGAACTCCTCAATTACAGGAATAAACCAGGGGTGGCTGTGAGAAGCGGGAGCACAGGAGTCAGCATTCCATGAACGAAGACTGTAAACTCCAGGAAGGGCTTCTACTGGTAGAAAGCCAACAAGGACTTTTGCCTCCCAAGACGACCAATTTACCCCAACATCATCACACTGGTACCCACGTTTCCTGTTTATATGTGCTGCACCCTCTCAGCCTGTTTAGTGTTGTTGTAAGGAATACCTGAGACTGAATAATTTACAACAGAGGTTTATTTGGTTCACAGCTCTGTAAGCTATACAGAAAGCACGACACAAGCATGTGATTCTTGTGAGGGCCTCAGGCTGCTTCCACTCATGGTAGAAGGTGAGGGGGAGCTGATTGTGTCACAGGGAGAGAGAGAGAAAGAGAGAGAGAGGAGAGAGAGAGAGAAAGAGAGAGAGAGAGAGCAGGTGCCAGACTTTTTTTACCAGCCAGCTCTCACAGGAATTAATAGCGAACTCACTCACCCTGCCCCCCACTATAATCTTTCTTTTTCTTTTTTTTTTTTTTTGTTTTGAGGTGGAGTCTGGCTCTGTCGCCCAGGCTGGAGTGCAGTGGCCGGATCTCAGCTCACTGCAAGCTCCGCCTCCCGGGTTTATGCCATTCTCCTGCCTCAGCCTCTGGAGTAGCTGGGACTACAGGCGCCCGCCACCTCGCCAGGCTAGCTTTTGTATTTTTTAGTAGAGATGGGGTTTCACCATGTTAGCCAGGATGGTCTCGATCTCCTGACCTCGTGATCCGCCCGTCTCGGCCTCCCAAAGTGCTGGGACTACAGGCTTGAGCCACCGTGCCCGGCCCTATAATCTTTCAATGGGGAATCCACCCCCATATCCCAAACACCTCCATTAGGCTCCACCTACAACAATGGGGACAAATTTCAACATGAGATTTGGAGGGAACAAACATCCAAGCTATAGCATCCACCGTGCTCTGCAAAGGAATTAAGACAGTTTAGAAAAAACACATTTATTAAATGTATAAACAAATCAAATTTTTAAATAAATATGATATGATAGTGTTACCTAAACTAGTACTTGAGAAGATTTTAAGTAATATGCAAATTACCGGCTTTTGATGTTTTACCTATATTTTTATCTACATTTTAAAAAATACAACGTGCACATAGAACTTACGCTTTCACACACTAGGTATTTGTCCTAAGCAAGGTTAGAGTTATTTAGAATTTCCAAATGAGTTTATTCCCAGAAACAGTTAAGTAAAGAGCACTACAGGTGCTAAATGTAAATGGCAAAAATGTAAAGTTGGTTTATCCACATGTGATAGATTTAGGGACTACTTAATGAGGAAGCTGACACCATGAGGAGACTTACATGTTCCTGCTGAAGTCCTGGGGTGCTGGCCCATGAATGAGGCTCTTTAGCTTTCCTGTTCCAGGAAAAACTTACCATGAACTATTTCTCTGGGTAGATAGAGCCCTGCTTCCTGAGCTGCATGCAGGTTGTGGGATGATGCTCTTTAGTGCCTGGTACTCCACCAGAGGAAAGGGATCCACTCCTTGCTGATTGGGGACAATATCCCTTCTCCACTCTACCCTTAATGAATGCCACCATGTTTGTCTCTCCCCGAAGGAAATATGGTCTGGCCTTCATGCTTTAAAGTTTTTACTGAAGGGACTCCAGTGAAGTTTCCAAAGCTTGACAAAATGTGTTTGGGGCAGGGCGTGGGGATAGAGGAAGGAGCTGAGTAAGCAGTTATGCCTTTGGCCCAACCATCTGAATCTCTCATTCCACATGAGGACCTAGGCCCTTCAGGGTGCAGACTTTACCTCGTCCACCTTCAAGCCTTCCCCTGCCCAGGGCTCCCTGCTTATACTCTCCTATCCTCCCCCCACACACCTTGCCTTCCTACAGAATTCTGACAATGAAGAAAGCCTAACCCAAAGTACTGCTTCCTATTCTCTGTGTGTGTTCAGGGGATGTTGCAAAGGGAGGGATTCTCAGATACCAACACACATAACTCATTTACTAAAATCATGTTATGTTACAAATTTTCTCATAAGAATTCTATCAATCTTATCAAAAATGGGATGAGGAATCATCATGGTTCCTCAGGCAAATGTTCTCCTAAGTCTTCAAATGGAGCAGCAGTTCCCAACCTTTTTGGCACCAGGGAATGGTTTTGTGGAAGACAATTTTTCCGCGGATGGGGTAAGGGGTAAGGGATGAAATTGTTCCACCTCAGGTCGTCAGGCATTAGATTCTCAGAAGGAGTGCACAACCTAGATCCCTTGCCTGCGCAGTTCACAATAGGGTTTGAGCTCCTATAAGAATCTAATGCTGCCACTGATCTGACAGGAGGTGGAACTCAGGCAGTGATGTATGCTGGCCTGTCCCTCACCTCCTGCCGTGCAGCCAGGTTCCTAACAAGCCATGGGCCAGTACAAACCCCTGATGTGGAGGACATCAGCAACATCCCCTACAAAGAATGGCCAGTGGCTGGCCGGACGTGGTGGCTCAAGCCTGTAATCCCAAAGCTTTGGGAGGCCGAGGCGGGTGGATCATGAGGTCAGGAGTTCAAGGCCAGCCTGGCCAACATGGTGAAATCCCATGTCTACTAAAAATACAAAAAATTAGCTGGGCATGGTGGCAGGCATAATCCCAGCTACTTAGGAGGCTGAGACAGCAGAATTGGTTGAACCCAGGAGGCGGATGTTCCAGTGAGCTAAGATCGCACCACTGCACTCCAGCCTGGGCAATGCAACACTCCTATCTCAAAAAAAAAAATAAAAAAGAAAGAAAAGAAAGTCCAGCCGCGCGGTGGCCTCAAGCCTGTTTGATCCCAGCACTTTGGCGAGCCGCCAGACGGGGGCATCACGAGGTCAGGAGATCGAGACATCCTGGCTAACACGGTGAGCGGTGAAATCCCATGTCTACTAAAAATACAAAAAATTAGCTGGGCATGGTGGCAGGCATAATCCCAGCTACTTAGGAGGCTGAGACAGCAGAATTGGTTGAACCCAGGAGGCGGATGTTCCAGTGAGCTAAGATCGCACCACTGCACTCCAGCCTGGGCAATAGAGCAACACTCCATCTCAAAAAAAAAAAAAAAAAAAAAAAAAAAAGAAAGTCCAGTGGCTTCCCTTTGGCTATATGACATAATCCATCTGTATAAGCTGAGGAGTGCTTAAACACCTTGCAATTATTTGTTTATATGTCTGTCCCCTCCTTCTAAACAAATTAATTTCTTGAGGGCAGGTTGTATGCTGACACATGTTTCTATCTCCAATGCCAAGCACAATACCAGGCTTTAAAAGTGCTTACTAAGTGAAGAAAAATCACAAGAAAATGTTTGAAGATAAAGGAACTGAAATGCTATGTTGAAATAGGAAATAGAGATTTAAAAAAAAAAAAATCAACAACTATGTTATTTACACCAAGAAATCTGCTAAGGAGCAGTAAACAGCAGACAGGAGTGTTTTCCCCAAGATGTCCCCACGGCTTTCCTGTCTATCAAAGTTATTATATGTGTGTTCAGCTTTCCCTTATGTTTCCCCCGTATGAGCTCAGATTCCACAGTTTCCATGTAGCTATATTTATCCCTACACTTCATTTTGGACACAACATGGGCCCACGAGCCTATAGGGGGAAAAATGAAACCATAAGGCAGAGTGACCTAGATTCTCTTTTGGGGTCCCTTGAGCCCATGCTATATGTAGGCCATTTGGTTTGAGTGACAAGCAGACCAGTGAATGATACTAGATTGTCTTTAATTTGTAGCTGCACATCATAATCAATCAGTCCTTTAAAGAGAAAGGAGGCTCTGGGGAAGTCGAGCTTGGAATATGGTCTGCTTAGTGATGTGTGCTAAAAAAGGAAGACAGAATGTTTAGCATAAATGGACATACTGTTACATAAGGCTTTTTTTTGGACAAAAATATCAATGATGGTAGAATCTCCTTCTCCCCCACTCCAATCCCAGTATACATACTCAGAGGCAAGTTCCCATGTAAATGGTTTATTTTAGTTTGCTAGGGCTGCCATAACAAAATACCAGACTGGGTGGCTTAAACAACACAAATGTATCTTCTCACAGTTCTGAACACTGGAAGTCCCAGATCGAGGTACTGGCAGGGTGGGTTTCTCCAGAGGCCTTTGTCCTCGGCTTGCAGATGGCCACCTTTTCGAGGTGTAGTCACATGGTCTTTCCCCTGTGCACAGGCACCTCTGGATCTCTCTCTATGTCCAAATTTATTCTCTTTTTACAAAGAACCAGTCAGACTGGATTAGGGCCCACCCAAACAGCATCATTTTAACTTAACTGCCTCTTGAAAGGCCCTATCTCCAATCAGCTTTTAGGCCTTTGGGCTAGGACCTAGTGTAGTATCTGTTCTTAATCAGTTTAAAGTCCTATCTCCAAATACAGTCATGCTCTGGGGTAGTGGGGGTAGGGCTTCAACATATAAATCAGAGCAGGGTGGTGGGGGATGCAATTAGCCCGTAACATGGTTGCATACCATATTCTTTGAATTTAAAAGTCCCAGTACCAATCTAATCAGTAAATGACTTCACTTAGTCACTGCAGAGGTACTTCTGAATGACATTGAGGTGAAGGAAGGAACTAAGCATAATAACAAGAAAATCAGAGATCATTTTCCAAGGAAACCAGATGAGGCTGCAGACTGAGGACCGAGAGTTTGGATTATTTTGTTTTTAAAACAAAACAAAAAGGATGTGAAGTTCAAACTAAACCTGGGGCAAAAAACTCAATACCTTCCGGTCCAAGCAGATAATATCAATTTGGGCTTCCGCCTACTGTGAAAACAAACAACACCACCAAAAAAAAACAGTCAAATGGAAGAGAATGACAGTAGCAAACTGGAGAAGCTGTGTCCTCAAGGCAATCAAACTCCATTTTTTTCAAACACATCAGCCAGTTTGTGAGCCCTGAAGTAGACACTAAAGAACATCTGTGCTACACACTCAAAAGATGTCTTTCCCATATGCTCTGTGACCGTTCTTCTTCTCTCTCCTTGTTTTTCTCTAACCCTGTTCAGAAAAGTTCTTTGATTTGGTGGCAGCCCAGGGCTTCAAGGTGCTGACGTACAGTTGGAGCGTCACAGGAGCCAACTACCCTGTTCCCAATCAGTGCTGGCCACGAAGGCAGTCACTCTCCTGCAAGCACGTTCTTGCCTCATTACCCTTCTTCTTTAACTTGGTTGTTACATGGAAGACAGCATGCTTGAGCCCTGGATGAAACTCCAGGACCAGGAAACTAGAACATATGCAAACCTGCAGGGCCTATCAAGCATTGAGTCAGAGCCAGAGGAGCAATAGAAATCGAGGATTTGTGAATGCTATGAGGGAACATCAGTTGGCACATCAAGAATCTAAGCCAGTGGTTCCTAACAGAGAGTAATAAGTAGATGAGGGGATATTTCAGATTTATTTAGGAACCCTTTTCAAAATACAGATGCCTACCTACTGCTAACCTCTACTGAATTTGTATGACAGGAATAGACTTAGTGGCCTGTAGAGTCTCAAGAACAAAGGGAATCAGAAAAGGTATAAACTGAAGCAATTTGTTTAGTCATAGCTACCTGAATAATCTCTTCATCTGGTAGTCTTAGGAGATAAAACTTACTCCTCTTTCCTCCTGTCTCCTTTCTTTTTTTTTTTTTTTTGAGGCGGAGTTTCACTCTTGTTGCCCAGGCTGCAGTGCAATGGCACGATCTCGGCTCACTGCAACCTCCGCTTCCCAGGTTCAAGCAATTCTCCTGCCTCAGCCTCCCTAGTAGCTGGAATTATAGGCATGTGCCACCAGGCCCAGCTAATTTTGTATTTTAGTAGAGACAGGGTTTCTCCATGTTGGTCAGGCTGGTCTCGAACTCCCGACCTCAGGTGATCCACCCGCCTCGGCCTCCCAAAGTGCTGGGATTACAGGCATGAGCCACTGCGCCCGGCTTCCTCCTGTCTCCTTTCTAAGAGAAGAACTTTTAGTGTCACTTCTGGCCTACCCACTCCTATAATTGCTGTATCTCAAGGGATTTGGAAAAGTTTATCTTATGGGTGAATTTGGGAATAATAAGCTGGATGTCCCAATTTAGGTGGCTTAAACAAAAAAACATTTATTTCTCATAGTTCTGAAGGCTAGGAAGTCTAAGATTAATGTATAGGAAGATTCACACAATATGATGAGGACTCCCTTCCTGATTCATAGAGTATTATTTTCTTACTATGTCTTTACATTGCAGAAAGAAGGCAAGAGAGCTTTCTCTGAGATCCTTTTCATAACACCAGTCCCATTCATGTGGGCTCCACCCACAAGACCTAATCATCTCCCAAAGGCTGCACACCTCCTGATACCATTACATTAGGGTTAGGATTTCAAGATATAAATTTTGGGGGAATACAAATATTTAGTCCATTCTACTGGGCATGCTTAACTCAGCTCTGCCCTTCATCCTGTTTAGGAAGCAACTTGCCCAGAAACAGTGTAGGTTACCCTTAGGACCAGCTCTGCCCAACAGCAAGGGTGGAGATGATATATACGTCTTGGTCCAATATTGTATGTGTCTGTTTGATAAGCCTGCCAAATTCTGGGCTTCAGTATGAGTAAGGTCATTTTGATAACAGACCTAAAGCTCAATCATCCAAACTGCTGTTTGTCCTACATCTGTCATTCTTTTTCGTACAGAGCCTGAGGATACAAAAGTACCAACAGCAAAATCTCTTTTGCAGTAATAATGATGAAATATGAGATTGCTCTGTAATTAACAAGAGTGTGAGAAGAAGTGGTGCTAGTCCCTAACAAGTAATTTCTCTGATACTGGCATGAGTAAACATGAAGGTAAATACACACACACACACACACACAGGCTTATATATGTAGTATCTCGTATATCAAAATAGAGCCTATAACACTTCAGGGCACAAACTAGTAGTTCTTTCTATTAAAGTCTCCGCAATACAATCACTTAATTCTGTAGCATCTGCCTGCATATCAAATATCTTTGAAATATGTAATTTTAAATTACAAAACATAACCCCATTTGAAAAATTCATCGTTTATAACCAAACAATACATCAAACCTAGAGGTTCATCCTATAATCTTTAAAAGTATACCACATGTTATCAAAACCCTGACATTTTTCTAAGGTTAGTATGGAACATACTAACTCAATATGAAAATATTATTTTCAATATGGCTAACATTTCAACTATCTAAGAAACAGTTGAAATAGTAACCTACTTGGTTTAGTCAAAAGGTATTTATTAACATTTGCTAAAGGGCAGAGTAAATGAGAAATACACTTAAGTCTTGTTTCAAAAAAAAATGAAAGGTAAAAAAAAAACCTACTAATTTGGGGTAAATAAAGGAACTGTAGCAAGTAGGGGTGGGATGACTCACAAGACAATTCCACACAGACTTTGTTTTGTAAGGCCAAGTCCTTCAAAACAATAAGGCTGAATTTTCCCAAGAGATGACATTTTGGAAGCTGCAGGATTCTAGAGTTAAAGAGTTTCTTGACTTGAATGAGTTTCGGGAGGAAGAGAAATGTTATATGTTTTCTGAAATAGAGAGAGCAGAGATCTTGCAAAGCACTACTCCAAAATTAAGTAGCAACTCATGTAGGAAAGGTGATTTGCTTTAATGCAACCCCCAGAGCAAATGCCAGAGAAAAGGCAAGTAGACAAGGCAAAAAAAAACTTTATTTACAAGCCAATGTGAGGGAGGGGCGAGGTTCACCGGTCTCCGGTGGTGGAGGCCGACGAAGTCGCTCTGGCGTTCTTGGACGAGGTCCCTGGGTCCCGCGTACAAGGAGGGGCCGAGGAAGTTCGCTCTGGCGCTCTCGGGCGAGGTTCCTGGGTCCCGCGCAGGAGGAGGGGCCGAGGACGTTCACTCCGGCGCTCTCGGGCAAGGTTCCTGGGTCCTCCGCAGGAGGAGGGGGCGCGGAAGTTCGCTCTGCGGCCCGCGGGGAGCGGCTTTTATGTCCTGGGCCCCGGAGTGGGCGGGCAGTGGGCGGGACATAGGCGGGTCAGGGGTGGGGCGGTAGGCGTGGCTAGGCGGGTTCCGGTTTTTCTCCCTCAGAGGTCGGGTTGCGCCTGTGCAGTCGACCCGTGTCTTTCCGGGGCACGGGAAAGTTGACGGTGAAGAACCCGGAACTGCGCCATCTTGCCTCTGTTTGTCCAAACAAAAGGGTGTGTAGGTGCCTGAAGATGGCCACTATGAAGTTTGACTGTCCCCATCTACAGTCAAGCTTTGCACTGAGAGATGCCTGTCTCCGAAAAACACCGGACCCTGGACTGAGAGCTTCCACAGAACTGACCACAATGGATGTCTTCTTTTCTGGAACTGAATACATCTTCAGGTTCTTGTACCACATAAGGGAGTGAGGAGAGTATACATTATTATCTATATCACCCTTCTTGACAACCAAATAAAGACATATTACACGGATCTATTCTATTAAGTTGCTTGTTAATTCACAAAACTATTTCACACACTGCACCATCCTGCCGTCTGCACACTAGATTGTGTTTTGTCAACATGGCATTGCCACTCCAGTCTGAGGCTGGAAACATCTTCCAAATACCCTTCCCATAATGTCCCGGGCTAAATCTGGCCACGAGAGGTCCTTGTGTGATATTTGGAAAGCAGAAGAGCAACAGAAGCCATTACTCTGGGAAGATGATGGCAATCAGACAAGGTGACAGACAGTGTAAATGTGCCTAAAGGGCTCTGGCTTTCAGCTTGTTTTCTCAGCTTCTGGCTGTGCCAGCCAAAAGTAACTCACACCAATCACCAAATAGTTGGCTGTATTTCCCTTAGAGGTGGCAGCTTCCACAGACCTCACTATGAGCTCTCCCCTTACATTGCACTTCAGTGGAATACTTTTTGGCAAATTCTGCTTAAAACCAACATTTTGGGGGGGTTTCTGTGTTGAGAATTTTCCCACAAGTTTTGCCCTGCACATCAGCACCAATGTTTCAGGCTGTGGTGTTAGTGACTTTTTCTGATCTTCTGATTCCTCTCTTCTTGATCTTCACTTTCCTAGCTCCTCCCATATGCATATGTCCTAATTTCTATAGTAAATCCCATAATATTTTAGTGATTGTTTTCTTTTCTTTTCTTTTCTTTTTTCTTTTTCTTTTTTTTGAGACGGAATTTCGCTCTTGTTTCCCAGGCTGGAGTGCAATGGCGCAATCTCGGCTTACCGCAACCTCCGCCTCCCGGGTTCAAGGGATTCTCCTGCCTCAGTCTCACGAGTAGCTGGGATTACAGGCATGCACCACCACGCCCGGCTAATTTTTAGTAGAGACGAGGTTTCTCCATGTTGGTCAGGTTGGTCTCGAACTCCCGATGTCAGGTGATCCCCCAGCTCGACCTCCCATAGTGCTGGGATTACAGGCGTGAGCCACCGCGCCCAGCCGTGATTGTTTTCTTGAGTGAATCCTGATGGTTTAAGCTTGGTACTGAACATAATTTCAGATGAAAAGAATCTCAGGGGAAGGAATCTGAAATTTATTCTCTGTTCTGATTAAATATAATAATTTATATTTATTATATCAATATAAATACATATTACATAGAAGCATTAATAACTCTGCTGCTAATAGTTAATGGGCTAATAGTACTCCATAATATCCAGTGACAAAAAACTGAAATTATGACTTGAAAACACCTGCAAACGAGTGCCAACAAAAGCGAAGGGTTTTTGGGTGACCAAGTTGCTGCATCCATCTGATATTACATTAGAAATTAAGAAAATAAAAACTGAGGCGTTCTTTGTCTACTCATGGAGCTTACAGGAAGAAAATTGTCGTTTCAGAGGTTTAAATTTTCTAATCATGACACAGTAAGGATCTAGAAAAACATTTGTAATTTCCCTGAAAAAAAAAAAAATTCTTACCTCCTGTACACACGGGATCAATATTTCTGAAAACTAAACGCAAAGTTGGAACTTATAGGTGACTAAATTAAAATGCAAATTGAATTCATAGCTGAGGACATTGAATACCCCAATTCTGCCGAATCCTTCCCTTCTATTTAAAAAAAAAAAAAAAAAA
>NW_016809129.1:3082478-3087475 GCF_001698545.2 Rhinopithecus bieti | reverse complement strand
TTTTTTTTTTTTTTTTTTTTTTTTTAGCCATTTCTGTTCAATAGCTCTGAACCGACATGAATTCCTAGGAACCCAAAACTCTATTATTGCTATAGCTTGAAGGTACCCTCCAAAACTCCTGTTGAAATTTAATTGTCATTGTGATAGTGTTGAGATGAAACCTGGATCAAAAAATGAGGTATTAGCTAATGAAAGGGGTCATGAGTTGTAATTAATTTATGTTTATTCAGTTTATTCTAACTACAGTATAATAGCTAGTTTAGGAATAAAGGGAGTGACGTTAGTAAAATAGATAAGCCAAATTTTACAGTACCTTGAATTCCCATAGCCAAGTCTCAACACCCTCATTTGATGAGCCTCTGTTTTCTGTAAATTGCTCCTAAAAGAGGGAATTTTTATTTAACTATCATGCTGAGTGTAGCAACATGATTGGTGTGAATTTACTTGGGAGATTTGCAAACTCAAGGCAGTTTTTCAAGTGGAGTTGGGGAGATTGGTGGAGGTTCCAGGTTAAACTATTGTAAATTCCAGGCTACCCTACATGATGAGGGCACCTAACAAAAATAAAAGTAGTGTGGGAAAAAAAAACTTTTTGTAAAATTCAGTTTTTATAGCATGAATCTCCCTGTGAGATAATAATCTTCAGACATAATAAATGAGAGAGAGTAAGCAGAATCCATCTTAGAACAGATTCTCTTCTCTCCACACACTGATTTCTTCTTAAATCTTTTAAAATTCGAAAGGTGAAGTGATATGGAAACTGATCAAACATCAGCACTAAAGCTTATAAGAAATACTTTGTTCATGTTATTAAATTTTGGATTATTGTTTCTCTGCATATTTACTTACCAGTGAGCCAAAGGTTAATTCTCTGTCTGTAAATTAAATGGATTTGTAATTAGAGCCTTTTGTTTAATTTGCTTTAAAGATCATCCCTGTTTATGTGTGGACCGCAATTTCACTTTTAAATGTAATTGCTTTTAAATCCCTGAGGATGTTAATGTAGATTCAGACCAATACATTTTAATACTGAAAACTATGATTAAGGATTAACAATGTAAATTTTTATAAAGAAAGTTAAGTCCAGCTATCTCTGTGGCCCTCTTGTTGGTTGCTTCCAATTAGATGTTGCTGAGAGCTTAACCTCCAGAAGCTCTAGAACATTGTACACCTGCAGCAGCTTCCCCAGCCACGTTCACTGTGGAGCATGGGCGAGAATACAAACCCTTCAGTAAGTTAGTCTTACCAGACAGAGCCCAGGAAGCAGGAAAAATAATAACTACAATCCAAGCAGTTCCTATTTTTCATGTCTATATTGAAACTCTCTGAAAAGTCATCTCCAAAAGTTAGGGGAGACTTTAGATTGAGTCCAGGATATTTCACTTGTGTTGTAGCCCATGGGTCAGCCATGTCCCAAAGCTAAATAATTCATCCCAACTTTTTACATCACAAGCTTTTCCCTGAGCCGGATTGCGTGGTGACTGGGCAACTGCACTTAGTGATTAAAGAGTCACTGAATGTCACTGGACAAGAATGAGACGAAAGTTATCTTTGCTTGAACTCTTCTCAGAGAAAACTGCTTATAGATGGAAAGAATAAACTCCTCTAAAGGTGGGGGCACAGGTTAGGGGAGATTGGACACTGCCATGGTTAGACTGTGTCCCCACCCAAATCTCATCTTGAATTGGAGTTCCCATAATGCTCAAGTGTAGTGGGAGGGACCCGGTGGGAGGTAATCGAATCATGGGGATTACTTCCATGGCTGTTCTCGGTGATAGTGGGTGAGTTCTCACAAGATCTGATGGTTTTATAAGGAGTTTCCCCCTTCGCTCATTCTCATTCTTTTCTGTCCTGCCACCATGTGAAGAAACATGTGTTCCTTCCCCTTCCATCATGATTGTAAGGTTCCTGAGGCCTCCCCAGCCATGCAGAACTGTGAGTCAATTAAATCTCTTTTCTTTATAAATTACCCAGTCTTGGGTATTTCTTCATAGCAGTGTGAGAACAGACTGATACAGGAACCCTCAGGACCTTGCTGACACTACCTTCCTTCTAAGGAAGCTACATCTGACTGACCACAGGGGTGTGTTGTGTGTGTGTTTGTTTCGCTAAGAGGAAACTGCAAGTTTCAGGCCAAAAGAGACTTTCTGGTGATTATTATAGAAAACCTGAGAACTACCACAACTGGTTCTCTTTCTTTATCCTTCTTTCATACTTTATTCAGTAGTTTCTTTAAATAAATATTGAAGGAATATTCAAAGAATGGCAATTTGAATAATTACTGAATTCTTATAGCCATCCACAGAGCTCCTATGTCTTAGCTGGGCTCTGCCTCTGCTGTCCTCACCACAGCATGAACAGATTAAGATGTGCCAGGTAGCCCCTATAAACCATATCACCTCACCTCTGAGGCTATAGAAAAAGAAAAACGGAAAAAACAAAACAAAACATGCCTCCATCCCTGCATCAATGTCACACATGCCTGGAGCTCTCGGCAGCACTGTGCTTAGAAGATTTAACACCACATTAAATAAACACTACACTGAGATTTTAATTTCAAAAGTACTTTACTGAAAAACAGCTATGTGACTAGCACCATTTTAAGTATTATGGAGGCTGCTATTAGAAGTAAATGGCATATTCCTTCCCTTCAAAGAGCATAGAATCTGCTTAGAAAAACAAGCTTAGAGTAAGCCTTTAAAGCAAGCCTCCAGCAAATCTTGGTCCATGCTGTACAAGCCTCTGCTCTTGAATTGGCACTGAGGAAACATAGAGAATTATTATAGGAATGGATCTCCATTTTGTGAGAGACAGCAAGAGAGAGAGAGAGAGAGTGTGTGTGTGTGTGTGTGTGTGTGTGTGTGTGTGTGTGTCTTAGACATGAACTTCTCAGACCCATATAGTCACGTCATGGCCAGATGATAAAGACACAGGATTCAAAATATTTAACAGAAGGCAAACTTCCGCTGCAGAGATGGGAGAAAGAGCCTGTGTACACAGATGCAAAATGAAAGGGAGGGAAAGATTCCCTCAGAAACGTAATTATGCTGGACCCCCTGCCTGGATAATTCAGAGGGAGCTAAGAAAACTATTTCTTCAATTTTGTCATTTTTAGATAAATTAGCAGGATAATTGCCTTGACTCAACTCTTTCCCCAGTGGGTAGAGACACAGCTGGGCTAAGAGTAGAGGCCAGGCCAATCTGAATCCAAATGAAGGGTGAATCACAGTAGGGTTGAATAATAATCCCCTGCTCTCTGCCTCTGCTCTTCTTGTAACCTGCTTCTAGAGAAGACCTTTGTCTTTGGGCTGGGATATAATTAAAGCTTGTCAAAATATTCTTCCCATTTCCCTATACACAATTGCACTCTGTATTATGTTTTCTATTAATTTATCCAGATGCTTTAAAAAATTCCCATGTACAATTTTTGAATAATTCTTGAAGAGACTTGTATTCTTCATAACCAAAGCTTTATTTCTAGCTCTACACAGCATTTGCCTTCATCTGCATGGTTCTGCTGTAATCTATAGTCTACTGTCCTCATTCATTCATTCATATTTATTGACTAAACTATTTCATAAATGTGTGTTGAATGAGAGAGTGAGTGAATCTCTGAAAGAACATGAATTTGGTGTGGGGGTCAGGCAGAATGAGGTGATTTGAATGTATCCCCCTTTAAATTTCAGGTGTTGCCAATGTGGTGATGTTGGGAGGTGGGATTTTTGACAGGCGATTGGGCTATGTGGGCTCCTCCCTCATGGGCGAGATTGAACACCCTGTAAGAGGACTTGGCAAAAGCAGTTCTTCCTTTCTCACCTTCCCAGTTTTTTCCATGTGAAAATACAGCATGCTTCCCTGCTGGAGGATGCAGCCCTGACCAGACACCAAATGCCTGTGCCTTGTTCCAGCGCTTCCAGCTTCCAGGACTGTGAGAAATAATTTTCTGTTCTTTGTAAATTACCAAGTCGCAGGTACTCTGTTATAGCAGCACAGACAAAGACAGGGGTGTTCAACAAATATGATTGCGGAGACACATTTTATTGTATCAACATGGTCTGGATTTTGAGTCACCTTGTCTTATACTCTGAGGTTGAACTCCATCCAGTTCACGTAAATGGCAAAATGCTATAAACATGTGTATGCGAACCAAAGTGAATTGGTACTTACATCTTGATGCCTAATTTTCCTGGCAGTGTTAATATTTGTTATTTTTTTCTAAACCACCTTTAGTGTATATGTTTCCAAAAATAAGTGTTATATATTCAATATTACACATGTAGTCATTCATAATTTCATAAAATTATGAAATCAAGAAGAATCTCTGTTGCCCATTGCCAATGTATTATACAGTTACTGTCAGTGTACTCTTCATAACCAAAGCTTTATTTCCATCTGTACACAGCATTTCCCTTCATTTGCGTGACACTGCTGTAATCTACAGTCTACACTATTGCCAATGTATATACAATTATGCTACACTATAGGACAATTTTTGTATAATATACTATTTTCAATCTCTGTTGTTTGCTGAGTATATTTTCCTGATATACTTTCCCTCTATGGGTTTAGAGTTTTATAGTTCTTGCCTATTATTTCTGAGTGTGGTCAAAGTAGACAGGTTTTCTGTGTACTTATCAGTGTTTATGACGTCTTCTAAGATAACACCATCAGTCAATCTGGAATGTTTCTCTAACACTTGAACTTCACTAAAAATTTGAGGGAATGAGCCGGGCGCGGTGGCTCAAGCCTGTAATCCCAGCACTTTGGGAGGCTGAGACGGGCGGATCACGAGGTCAGGAGATTGAGACCATCCTGGCTAACACGGTGAAACCCTGTCTCTACTAAAAATACAAAAAACTAGCTGGGCGAGGTGGCGGGTGCCTGTAGTCCCAGCTACTTGGGAGGCTGAGGCAGGAGAATGGCGTAAACCCGGGAGGCGGAGCTTGCAGTGAGCTGAGATCTGGCCACCGCACTCCAGCCTGGGCGACAGAGCGAGA
>NW_016809129.1:3077789-3081776 GCF_001698545.2 Rhinopithecus bieti | reverse complement strand
TTAGTATCTTTTATATTTTATAAGTATTTTTTAATTTTATAAATATGAATTTATATTTGTTTCTGGGTAGCTAAGAACAAAAATATCAAACATGTTTTATGTTTATAATCAAATGTTGAGTTTTTTAAAACTAGCAAAATGTTAATGGTAGTTGTCTCAGATGTTAGGTCATTGGTAATTTTTATTTTCCACTTTTACTTTTTTGTATTTTTTCTTTAAGTTCTGGGATACATGTACAGAACGTGCAGGTTTGTTACATAGGTATACGTGTGCCATGGTGGTTTGCTGCACCTGTTGACCCGTCCTCTAAGTTCCCTTCCCTCACTCCTCAACCCTCAACAAGCCCTGGTGTGTGTTGTTCCCCTCCCCCTGTTCATGTGTTCTCATTGTTCAGCTCCTACCTAATGAAAACAAGAGGTGTTTGGTTTGCTGTTCCTGTGTTAGTTTCCTGAGAATGATGGCTTCCAGCTTCATCCAAGTCCCTACGAAGGACATGATCGCATTCCTTTTTTTGGCTGCATAGTATTCCATGGTGTATACATACCATATTTTCTTTATCCAGTCTATCATTGATGGGCTTTAGGGTTGGTTCTATGTCTTTGTGTTTGCAAACAGTGTAATAAACATACATGTGTATGTGTCTTTATAGTAGAATGATTTACATTCTTTTGGGTATATACCCAGTAATGGAATTGCTGGGTCAAATGGTATTTCTGGTTCTAGATCCTTGAGGAATCACCACACTGTCTTCCACAATGGTTGAACTAATTGACATTCCCACCAGCTGTGTAAAAGCATTCCTATTTCTCCACAGTCTCGCCAGAATCTATTGCTTCCTGACTTTTTATTAATCACCATTCTGACTGGCATGAAATGGTATCTCATTGTGGTTTTGATTTGCATTTCTCTAATGATCAGTGATGTTGAGCTTCTTTTCGTATGTTTGTTGGCCACATAAATGTCTCTTTTGAGAAGTGTCTGTTCATATTTTTTGCCCACTTTTTGTTGGGGTTTTTTTTTTCTTGTAAATCTGTTTAAGTTCCTTGTAAATTCCGGACCTTTGTCAGATGGGTAGATTGCAAAAATTTTCTCCCATTCTGTAGGTTACCTGTTCAACCTGATGATAGTTTCTTTTGCTGTGCAGAAGCTCTTTAGTTTAATTAGATACCATTTGTCAATTGTGGCTTTTGTTGCAACTGCTTTTGGCATTTTTATCATGAAGTCTTTGCCCATGACTATGTCCTGAATTATGGTATTGCCTAGGTTTTCTTCTAGGGATTTTATGGTTTCGGGTTTTACTTTTAAGTCTTTAATACATCTTAATCTTTGTATAAGGTGTAAGGAAGGAGTCCAGTTTCAGTTTTCTGCATATGGCTAGCCAGTTTTCCCAGCACCATTTATTAAATAGGAGATCCTTTCCCCATTGCTTGTTTTTGTGATGTTTGTCGAAGATCAGATGGTTGTAGAAGCGTGACACTATCGCTGAAGTCTCTGTTGTGTCCCATAGGTCTATGTGTCTGTTTGAGTACCAGTACCATGCTGTTTTGGATACTGTAGCCTTGTAGTATAGTTTGAAGTCAGGTAGTGTGATGCCTCCAGCTTTGTTGTTTTTGCTTAGGATTGTCTTAACTACATGGGGTCTTCTTTGATTCCCTGAAATTTAAAGCAGTTTTTTCTAGTTCTGTGAAGAATGTCAATGGTAGTTTGATGAGAATAGCATTGAATCTATAAATTACTTTGGGCAGTATGACCATTTTCATGATATTGATTCTTCCTATCCATGAGGGTGGAATGTGTTTTCCATTTGTTTGTGTCCTCTCTTATTGCCTCGAGCAGTGGTTTGTGGTTCTCCTTGAAAAGGTCCTTCACTTCTCTTGTTAGCTGTATTCCTAAGTATTTGATTCTCTCTGTGGCAATTGTGAATGGGAGTTCATTCTTGATTTGGGTTTCTGCTTCTGTTGTTGGTGTATAGGAATGCTTGTGATTTCTGCACATTGATTTTGTATCCTGAGACTGCTGAAGTTGCTTATCAGCTTAAGGAGTTTTGGGGTTGAGAGATGGGGTTCTCTAAACATACAATACTGTCATCTGCAAACAGAGACAATTGGACTTCCTCTTTTCTTTTTTGAATACACTTTATTTCTTTCTCTTGCCTGATTACCCTGGCCAGAACTTCCAATACTATGTTGGATAGGAGTGGTGAGGGAGGGCATACTTGTCTTGTTCTGGTTTTTAAAGGAAATGCTTTCAGCTTTTGCCCATTCAGTATGATATTGGTTGTAGGTTTGTCATAAATAGCTCTTATTATTGTGAGATATGTTCCATCAATACCTAGTTTGTTGAGAGTTTTTAACATGAAGGGATGTTGAATTTTATCAAAGGCCTTTTCTGCATCTATTGAAATAAACATGTGGTTTTTGTTGTTGGTTCTGTTTATGTGATGGATTACCTTTATTGATTTGCATATGTTCAACCCAGGCTTGCATCCCCAGGATAAAGCCGACTTGATTGCAGTGGATAAGTTTTTTGATGTGCTGCTGGATTCAGTTTGCCAGTATTTTATTGAGGATTTTCACATTGATGTTCATTGGGGATATTGGCCTGAACTTTTCTTTTTTTGTTGTGTCTTTGCCAGGTTTTGGTATCAGGATAATGCTGGCTGCATAAAATGAGTTAGGGAGGGTCCCTCCTTTTCAATTGTTTGGAATAGTGTCAGAAGGGATGCTATCAGTTCCTCTTTGTACCTCTGGCAGAATTTGGCTGTGAATCCATCTGGTCTCGGCCTTTTTTTTTCTTTTTTTGGTTGGTAGGCTATTAATTACTGCCTCAATTTCAAACTTGTTATTGGTCTATTCAGGGATTCAACTTCTTCCTGGTTTAGTCTTGGCAGGGTGCAAGTGTCCAGAAATTTATTCATCTCTTCTAGATTTTCTAGTTTATTTGCATAGAGGTGTTTACACTATTCTCTGATGGTAGTTTGTATTTCTGTGGGGTCAGCGGTGATATCCCCTTTATCATTTTTTATTATGTCCATTTGATTCTTGTCTCTTTTTTATCAGTCTAGCTAGCAGTCTATCTATGATGTTAATTTTTTTAAAAAACCAGCTTCTAGATTCATTGATTTTTTGGAGGGTTTTTTATGTCTCTATCTCCTTCATTTCTGCTCTGATTTTAATTATTTCTTGTCTTCTGCTAGCTTTTGGATTAGTTTGCTCTTGTTTCTCTGGCATTTTTAACGTGAGTTCAGTGTGTCAGCTTCAGATCTTTCTAGCTTTCTGTTGTGGGCATTTAGTGCAATAAATTTCCCTCTTAACACTGTTTTAGCTGTGTCCCAGAGATTCTGGTACGTTGTCTCTTTGTTCTCCTTGGCTTCAAAGAACTTCTTGATTTCTGCCTCAGTTTCATTGTTTACCCAGCAGTCATTCAGGAGCAGGTTGTTCAATTTCTATGTAATTGTGTGGTTTTGAGTGAGTTTCTTAATCCTCAGTTCTAATTCAATTGCACTGTGGTCTGAGAGACTGTTATGATTTCAGTTATTTTTCATTTGTTCAGTATTTTACTTCCAATTATGTGGTCGAGTTCAGAAAAAGTGTGGCGTGGTGCTGAGAAGAATGTATATTCTGTTGATTTGGGGTGGAGAGTTCTGTAGATGTCTATTAGGTCCACTTGATCCAGAGCTGAGTTCAAGCCCTGAATAACCTTGTTAATTTTTTGTCTCATTGATCTGTCTAATATTGACAGTGGGGTGTTGAAATCTCCCACAATTATTGTGTGGGAGTCTAAGTCTCTTTGTAGGTTTCTAAGAACTTGTTTTATGAATCTGGGTGCTCCTGTATTGGGTACATATATATTTAGGATAGTTAGCTCTTCTTGTTGAATTGATCCCTTTATTATTATGTAATGCTGTTCTTTGTCTTTTATCCTCATTGGTTTAAAGTCTGTTTTGTCAGAGACTGGAACTGCAACCCCTGTGGTTTTTTTTTTTTT
>NW_016809129.1:3066162-3077162 GCF_001698545.2 Rhinopithecus bieti | reverse complement strand
TTTTTTTTTTTTTCTTTCCATTTCCTTGGTGAATTTTCTTCCATCCCTTTATTTTGAGCCTATGTGTGTCTTTGCATATGAGATGGGTCTTCTGAATACAGCACACCAATGGGCCTTGACTGTTTATCCAATTTGCCAGTCTGTGTCTTTTAATTGGAGCATTTAGCCCATTTACATTTAAAGTTAGTATTGTTATATGTGAATTTGATCCTGTTATCATGATGCCATTTGGTTATTTTGCACACTAGTTGCAGTTTCTTCATCGTGTCATTGGTCTTCATATTTTGGTGTGTTTCTGCAGTGGCTGGTATCAGCTTTCCTTTCCATATTTAGTGCTTTCTTCAGGAGCTCTTACAAGGTAGGCCTAGTGGTGACAAAAATCCCTCAGCACTTGCTTGTCTGGAAAGGATTTTATTTCTCCTTCATTTATGAAGTTTAGTTTGGTTGGATATGAAATTCTGGGTTGAAAATCCTTTTCTTTAAGAATGTTGAATATTGGTCCCCACTCTCTTCTGGTTTATAGACTTTCTGCTGAGAGGTCTGCTGTTAATCTGATGGGCTCCCCTTTGTAGGTGACCTGGCCTTTCTCTGGCTGCCCTTAACATTTTTTCCTTCATTTCGACTTTGGAGAATCTGATGCTTATGTGTCTTGGGGTTGATACGCTCGATAAGTATCTTAGTGGTGTTCTCTGTATTTCCTGAATTTGCATGTTGGTCTGTCTTTCCAGACTGGGGAAGTTCTGGATAATAGCTGTACTGTGTCTTCTGGCTTGTTTCTATTCTCCCAGTGTCCTTCAGGTACTCCAATGAATCACAGGTTCAGTTTTTTTACATAGTCCCGTATTTCTTGGAGGCTTTGTTCATTCCTTTTCGTACTTTTTTCTCTAATCTTGTCTGATTGCCTTATTTCAGCAAGGTGGTCTTCAAACTCTGATATCCTTTCTTCCACTTGGTCAATTCAGCTATTGATACTTGTGTATGCTTCACAAAGTTCACTGTTGTATTTTCCACCTCCATCAGGTCATTTATGTTGCTCTCTAAATTGCTTATTCTAGTTAGCAGCTCCTCTAACCTTTTATCAAGGTTCTTAGCTTTTTTACATTGGGTTAGAACATGCTCCTTTAGCTCAGCGGAGTTTTCGTTACCCATCTTCTGAAGCCTAATTCTGTCAATTTGTCCATCTCATTCTCCATCTAGTTCTGCACCCTTGCTGGAGAGGCATTCCGATCATTTGGAGGAGAAGAGGCATTCTGGCCTTTTAGGTTTTCCGCATTTTTTTGTTGATTCTTTCTCATCTTCATGAGTTTGTCTAGTTTTGGTCTTTGAGGCTGCTGACCCTTGGATGGGGTTTTTGTGGGGACTTTTGTTTTGCTGATGCTGTTGTTGTTGCTTTCTGTTTGTTTTTCTTTCAATGGTCAGTTCCCTCTTCCATAGGGCTGCTGCAGCTTGCTGGGGGTTCACTTCAGGCTATATTCATCTGGTTTGCTCCCATGCCTGGAGATGTCAGTCAAGGAGGATGGAGAACAGCAAAGATAGGTGCCTGCTCACTCTCTGGGATCTCTGACCTCGAGGGGCACCAACCTGATGCCAGTAGGGTCACTCCTGTATAGGGTGTCCGAAAACCCCTGTTGGAGGGTCTCACCCAGTTGGGTGGCACGGGGACCGGGACCCGTTTAATGAAGCACTTTGACTGTCCCTTGGTGGAGGGGGTGTCCTTCACTGGAGGTCATCCCATTCATCTGGGCTGCCCAGATTCCTCAGAACTACCCAGAGGAAAGGCTACATATGCTGATGTACAGAGACTGCAGCCACCCCTCTTATTAGGGGCTCAGGCCCAGGGAGATCAGGTTTCTGTCCCTGAGTCCCTGGCTGGAGTTGTTGGAGTTCCTGAAGGTAGGCTCCACCCAGTGTGGAAGGATGGGTCAGGGCCAGGCCTGAAGAGATGCTCTGGCCTGAGTTTGCCACAGCCAGTGTGTTGGGCTGTGGGGGATACCTCTAGGGACCAAGCTGCCCAGCCTCCCCGGCTCCAGCTGGAAAAAAGCAGGGCCTAGAGCTATAGAGATGGCTGCCGTCCTTCCCCGCCCAGGGAACTCAGCGTGTTAGGCAGTTACCAGTCCCAGTGCTGGCTGCTGCCCCTCCCCCAACGAGCTCAAAGGGCTTAGACAGCAGGCAGCCACAGCTGTGGTGCTCCTAGTCCCTCCCCCTGGGTACTCAGCAGCCTTAAGCAGATTCTAGCTGAGAGGCTGTTGAGAATCTGCACGGCTCCTGGGTCGGGATCCTAGGCCCCAGTAGCGTGGGTTTGCCAGTGGGATCTTCCCACCCGTGGGTTGCACAGTTCTGTGGAAAAAGCACGGTTTCCCTCGTCTGGGTAACACTCTCACTCAGCAGCTCCCTTGGCTGGGGAATGGGGGCTCCCCTGCCCCATGTGGTTGGTTCTCAGGTGGGCCACCCCACCACATTAAGCTCTTCCTTCCTCTCCGTGGATCACACCAGCCGCCTAGTCAGTTCTGATGAGAGAACCTGCATACCTTGGTTGCCAGTGCAGGATTCACACGCTATTATGGTTCTTCAGTGGGAGGCTCTGATCGCTGCTGCTTCTAATTGGCCATCTTGGCCCCGCCCTGATATTTTTTATTTTCTACAATGAACACATATTGTTTGGAAAATGTATTTTAGAGCATTCTAAGTAATCAAACAACTATCATCCTATTTAAAGGGACTAAATTAATGTCATATTTTTTACATCCCCAAATCCAAACCATCAAGAATTTTAAGAAGCTCCAGTTTGTTCTGATCATGGTCAATACACTAATATTTTACTTAATATAAGTCAGTAATTTTATGGAATTTGTCAATATAATCTGGAAATAAAGTAAATGTTGAAACAGACAATAATAATTTATTAATTTAGTAGTTATTATGGATGTATCATAATACATCAAAACCTAAATATCTTATATAACTAAGAATTTATCTTGCTTAGATTCGCTTTTAAAGCAACTTTTTTTGTAAATGTAGGACAATTCTTCAGTTATAGTACCTTATAGAAGTGTTCTTAACCTGCACTGTTAATAAACATGGAATTTACATATACCCTATATATATACACAACATGTGTATATATACATTTATTATTAATATATCATATATTTTATATGTATAAATATATACATATATTTTATCTATTATATATCTATAATATATACACATACATACAAATATATATCTATAATATATGCACATATCTAGAATATATACATATATTATAGATATAGATAGTAACTGGTGTGATTTCACATAAGTGCATTGAATACTTAGAAAACTGATGATCTATAAAATTTAGAATTCACCTGGCATATTTCTAAGAACTTATATTTGCACAGTATTGTATTTTCATATTCTTGGCAAGAGCCATGGCATTACAGTGAAATTATTCCAAAAGCAGCTAAACTAAAAACCTCGAATAATACAGCACAATCTTGACAGAAGAGAATGGAAAGCAACATAATGAGTCAACAGAATTTTAGTACCTGTTCTGTGCCCAGCTGAGGCCTGTTTCAAGTGGTTAAAAAAGTGTCAGACACGGCCCCTGTCATAAAGAAGCATTGAAGAGATGCAACAAACCTCACTAAAACTTTTGAAAACAGGCATGAAATTGTGTTGTGTTGATTATAAGAACAATAGATATCCAGAGAAAAGGAAAAAGGGGGAAAAAATCTAAATAACACACATTAAAGGTTTCCTGAAGGAGGAAGAATTTAAGAAGGTCCAAGAAGGATGAGTGTGGTCTAGTTAGGAGGTATGGAGACATGTTATTTTGGAAGATGAAATTCACTGAATAAAGACAATAAGGCCATTAATTTAAATTTAAGGGAGAAATGATAAGCCCAAGAAGGAGAAGAATGAGATGATTTGATGAGCAGAAACAATGAAGTGCAATAAAGCGAAGGTCAGAATATGGGAACTATAAACATGTCTTCACTCTGTCAGGCACAACCAAATGCCACTGAGTCATCCAGTCTCCAGGGAAGCCCCCTTGGAGTCTTTTAGAGGACTTTATCAGCAATTCAGAATATCAAATACCAGTCTTAGTATGGGGTAAACACGTGCTGATGGCTTCGAATCTTGTGCTTAACACAAGTCTTTATGTCAAGATACTGCTCCAAATGTTCGTTTCATCTTAAATTTAGGTGTTCTGGTTTTCCTTTTTTTTTTTTTTTTTTTTTTTTGAGACGGAGTCTCGCTCTGTCGCCCGGACTGGAGTGCAGTGGCCAGATCTCAGCTCACTGCAAGCTCCGCCTCCTGGGTTTACGCCATTCTCCTGCCTCAGCCTCCCGAGTAGCTGGGACTACAGGCGCCCGCCACCTCGCCCGGCTAGTTTTTTGTATTTTAGTAGAGACGGGGTTTCACCGTGTTAGCCAGGATGGTCTCGATCTCCTGACCTCGTGATCCACCCGTCTCGGCCTCCCAAAGTGCTGGGATTACAGGCTTGAGCCACCGCGCCCGGCCTTTTGTTCTGGGTTTCTAGTTTGTTCTTCAACTCTCCTAATCTTTTTTTGGACTCCAGTTTATGGACCTTGGGCTCATAAAGCAGCACATCCCTTTGGCTGCATCTTTGCTATGGGGACTGAATCTGACCTTTCTCATAGTCATATTCTACAAAAGCTAGATAATTTATCATTTGATAATCTATGGCTAGATGTGATCCATAACTGCTATATTTATTTCAACTATTTGTAGGAAGTTTGGTGTTTGGAGCTTATGCAAATTTACTGAATTAAAACTGTGTAATTTATGAGAGGAGTCTCAAATCTAATCTCTTCTATTTGGGAGTTTGAAAGGAATAAAGGGGAAATCATTGGGATGAATATGGATTTGTTTTGTACAACAGAAACTCATGTGTGGAAATGATCTATAGGGCATTCAGTTCAGCTTCCTGCCAGTGCAGAATTGCTCCCTACCATAAAACCTCAGAGGCTGAGTTCAGACTATTAAAATATGACTCGGCTGCTACCAAACATCAAGGAGAGCTTGTAGGAGTCCTGGGCAATATGCTTCGATATGAACTGGTGACCTCTTTCTGTAAACTGTACTGCCTTCCACATCTAACATATTTTCTACTTGTGATTGGTCTTACGAAAGTAAAATCTTGGTAATAAGACAAGGTAAAACTGCTTTGTTATGGCTTATTGAATCTGTCTTTTGGGATGGAGACTGTCCCTGGAACAATATATTGAAAGGACTAGGCCCACTCTTATCCATCCTAGCCCTTGTATAAAATTCATCACATGCCCTACACTCTGGCTGCCACATCAAAGCAAGCTACAGACAGTTAAGCTTGTTTTAGGCAATTTCCCTAACCTTTTCTCTGATTTCAATAAAGGTGACCCCAGCTAATGCAACACCCTATTATGTAATCCCCATGTGAAAGCTAAATGAATGAATGGACTTAAATCTAGTCTTGAATCCAAATCTTATAGTGTCAATATATAGCAAGCCTAAAGTATTCATCTTCAATAGATTCCTGTAACCTTCAAAACAACCAAATCAATATGGCCTGCAAGAACTGGTTAAAATCTGGCTCTGGCTGTGGCTACTTGCTCAGCCTCATCACATGCCACTTATGAACACTTGTGCTCCAGCCTATACAAGTCTTCTTTTTTATTTTTTTTATTTTTTTTTTTTTGCCTTCTCCATTGTATCGTGATTCTCCAGCCTCAGATTCCTTGCAAATGCTGTTTACTTTGCTGTTTACTCTTCCCTCTCCACTCCATCCCAATCTCACTCCCTTCCCATCATTTTGCTGGCCAACTGCCACTCATCTTTCAACTGTCAACTCAAATGTTGCTTCCTCAAGAACAGCTTCCTGATACCTTCAAATAGATCAGTTCTACCTAATATATGCCTTTATACTTTCTTGCAATTTGTATTCAGAACAAGTATTGCTAATCGTAATTATGAATACCCCTAGTACCTAGTGGGCCATCAATAATCATTTTATAAGTCAGAATGAGGGTAAGCACCGTAGCTAATGCCTGTAATCCCAGCACTTTGGGAGGCCAAGGTGAGTGGATTGCTTCAGCCCAGGAGTTTGAGACCATCCTGGCCAACATGGTGAGACCTTGTCTCTACAAAAAATATTAAAATTAGCTGGGCGTGGTGGCACAGGCCTGTAGTCCCAGCTCCTCAGGAAGCTGAGGTCACTTGCACCCAGTGGGAGGTCGAGGCTGCAGTGAGCCGTGATTGTGCCACTAATTATGCACTCCAGCCTGGGCAACAGAGCTGAGATCTTGTCTCAAAAAATAAAAATAAAAATCAATTAATTTTAAAAAGATTTAAAGACTGAATGAAAAGCACACTGAGCATGTGTCTGTGCAAGATCTGCAGTTTCTATGTTTAACACAGGTAGAGTTCTCACATCAGCATGGAAAATGCTATCTTGCTTTTGCTTTTGCATCATTGGAATTCCTGGGGGTTCTAGCTTGGAACAATCAAATGACTTAGCAGAAAACAGATAGAAGTAAAGTATAGGTGTTTATTATGTACAGATCATTTGAGAAATATGAAGCTTTGGAAAAAATGAAAACTACTAGTACCCAGATCTATTGTGCCACAAGGGAGTAGTCTACACCAATCAATCTCTTCTTTCTAATCCATTGCACTCACTCAGACATAAAGGGATCATTAGAAGAACAGAAAAGAGGCAGAGACATCATAACTTTTTTTAAAATGTCAATGTGATAGTAAATATTACTAAGACAAAGACATTTATTTTGTGTCTCTTAGCTACTTGACTTGAGAATATCTAGAATAACTAGTCTACTCCAAAAAAAGACTGCATAGTCAGTATGGGATTAGTTATCCTACAGTAAAAATCAATCCCAAAACCCCAGTGGCTAAACACAGCACATCCATTTCTCACTTCCTCTACATGCCCAAGGCGAGTTGACATTGGATTCTGTTCATTGTGGTCATTCAAGGACTACGGCTAAAGGGGGGATTCAGAAGACAGGGAATCTCCTTAATACAGGCTTCCTTGATGAACCACAACATGGAATGAAACAGCAAAAAATTACCCATTAGCTCAGGAAGTTACCCTTAGAAGTGAAACACATCACTTCAGCTCACGTTTTATTGATCAAAGCAAGTCTCATGGTCACGCCTAACTACAATGTTGTTGACAAAGTGTAATCCTACTATGTGCCAGTATCAAGGCAAAACAGCACTAATGGCTACCGCAAGAACCATATGAATTGATAGAGCCCAGAACAAAGGTTATCATGACATTGACCTCTCTGTGCACTAGCAGAGCTGGGATTGGTATAAAATAGAGACACCAGGGAGGAAAAGAACTTGCAGAAACCTAAAAAAGCCTAACCCCATAAGTACAAAGTGGCAACTCAACAGGAAAAGGAAAGAACTAAAGAAATGTTTGCTCATCTTCATTCTCTGGACTCCATATGTGTTTATGACTAACTAAATGTACAACTGTTTTCTTTCTAGTAATACATTGCACATACACACACAACAGAAGTTATACTATAACTGTGCAATTGTGCAATTGTGATTATTTTAAAAGGTTAAAGATATTTAGGGAGAGAAAGACAATAGTATTTTTAGCAGAGTACCTTTAAAATGTTAAAAACAGTTGGGGCAAGGTGGTTTATGCTTGCAATCCCAGCACTTTGGGAGGACAAGGCAGGAGGATCACTTAAGCCCAGGTGTTTAAGACCAGCCTGGGCAACATAGTGAGACCACAGCTCTACAAAAAAAAAAAATTAAAAGAATTAGCTGAGAATGGGAGTGCACACCTGTAGTCCCAGCTATTCAAGAGGCTGAGGTGGGAAGATTCACTGAGCCTGCAATATCAAGGCTGCAGTGAACCAAGATCACAGCACTGCACTCCAGCCTGAGTGACACAGAGTGACGCTGTCTCAAAAAAAAAGAAAGAAAAAAATTAAAACCCCTAGAATGTGTAAAAATTTGAAGACAAGGCAATCTAGTAGAGAAAAAAATTAGAAGAGAAAGTTGGTCTCACTAAGAATCCTACTTCCTGCAGTGGGAATGAGGCAGGATCATTTACTGAGATTTAATTCATAGCAATCCTCTCTTCCATTTTCTTTCCACCTTACCAAACAGGTAGCCAGATCCTTTGAATTTCCCGATTCAAGTATTGTGCTATGCAAACAGCAAAATACCAACTTCATAGAGGACACCATGCCAGTGTTTAGAGGGTAAGGAGAAAAAGAAAAAGACCCATAACTTGAGAACAAAGTAAAGGGAAGTATACAAATAACAGAGGCACACCTGTGCAAAGAATGGCCCTGCTCTGTAGCACTAACCTGAGAAGTTAGCTAAAGTCAGGGCATTACTATGTGGTCACTCAGAAACACTGGACCCCAGTCAAAAGTAATAATTTCTATGTCCCAAGCCTAAAACAAAAGCAGCACAGTTGCCAGACTTGGAAGGAACATTGACAATAGGCATCACAGAGCTTATCAGTAATTTAAGAGGAGTCTCCTTGTTATTTTGGTGCAGCCTAAAATGTCTCAGAGTTTTGACAATCTGGTGGAGCAGAGGGAAGATGATTTTAAACATTAAATTTGCTGCTGGGCATGGTGGCTCGTTCCTGTCTTCCCAGCTACTCAAGAGGCTGGGGAGGATGGCTGAAACCCAGGAGTTCAAGAGAGCGGTGAGCTATGATCGCACCACTACACTTCAGCCTCAGTGACAAAACAAGACTTCATCTCTAATTAAATTTGCTACCAGCCCTACAGGATGGGAACTCAAAGGCAGATTTAAGTTGATTTATGGGGAAAAAAAAATGTCTCAATCCTTATATACCAGAGTTTACAATTAAAAAACTATACTCATCAGAAAAAGGAAAGAATATGGACCTGGTCAAGACTTATGAAGACATTAGAAAAGGAGGGCCTATTTTACTTCTCATCATTTATTTTTGTCTGCCTTGAGAGAAAAGGAAAATGCGTATGCCATCAGGGAGATCCTGCAGATATGATGGTGTTAGCTCTGATCTTAGGGTAAATGCCTGTCTTAGTCCAATTATTGCTGCTATAACAAAATGCCTGAGGCTGGGTACTTTACAAACAATAGAAATGTGTTTCTTACAGTTCTGGAGGCAGGGAAGTCCAAGATCAAAGCACCAGTAGGTTCATCATCTGGTGAGAGTCAGGTCTCTGCTTCCAAGACAGCGCCTTGAACACTACATCTTTCAGAGGAGAGGAATGTTGTGTCTTCACGTGGCATAAGATGGAAGGGCAAAAAAAGATAAACTCCCTCCATCAAGCTGTTTACCTAACTCCACTCAGGAAGAAGGACTCCTCACGAGCTAATTTCCTCTTAAAGGCCCCTACATCTTAATACTATCACATTGGCACCTCCCCATTTTAGAGATAACACATTCAAACCACAGAAGTTTAATGCAATACCTGATGCTTGAAAGCCACCTACCCTAAAAGCTGCCAGGGACTATATCCAAATTACCAGACAACCTACAGAACCAGTGCCTGCCATCTCTAGGAGAAGGAATTTTGGAAAGCAAATAAATGTTGAATCACAAAGGGTGCCCCAGGTTGGACCTTGGAATAACATTTATGCTGCCTTTTTAATAAAGAAATTATTTTGCCTAGTGGGTTATCTATCTCTCAAATTCTTAGTAACTACCAAATACTGAATATTATTGCAAAAACATCAGGGTTCAGTGTTGCTTTATGTACTTTCTGTGATCACACCACTCCTTCTAGGTCCCCTCCAACTGAGAGAATATGACATAGGGCAACTACTTTGAACTGGCTGAAGATTTGCAGATGTGAATCAAATAATATGGGGTGGGGTAGGGGACACTTAAAATTTAGAAAAGAAGGAATGCCTGACTTCTGATTTGTCAATCTGTGAAGGTTTTGCTTAGAAGTTTTAGAGTGCTTTCATCACTAATTAATAAATAATGATGTGTCAGACAAGCAAATATAATACTGAGAAAACTAACATACACTTTTCAAAAGCTATTAACACTGACTTCATCTTATTTAAGTGCCATTATTTCAGTGTTTTGTTCAATGAAAACTGACACTTGGTATATTAGACCAATTATGAGACAGAAAATCATGTGCAAAATAGCTACAGTCAAGCCCTTACTGTCAAGTTCCTATCTTCCTTTTCTAACTTCTTTCTTCCCAAAACAAGTCATTTCCTCTAGCCACTATTCTTTGAGCATCTCCCAAAGCCTCACTTCCTCCCTCAGGTCATTACTTACAAAATTCCTCCTGCAATTGTGCCTCTTTTCTTTTAATTGTTTTGTAGACCAAAACCAAGATTTAGTCATCCTTGTATCTCCTACAGGTCCTAGCATGGTGCCTGCACATAAAAAGCTATACAACAAATGCTTGCTGAAGTGAATCGAATTTTTATTTTTGACTTCAGTCATTATTATAGCAATTCTCACATCACAGGGTGCATAAGGACATACCAATCTGTACTGCTGCCCCTTCTTAATCTGACAAGAGAAACCACCTTGTCGAGAGAAGAAAACAAAAGGAGGAAAAGCAAGTGGGCAAGATGAAAAAATAAAAACTGTACTATTGAAGTCAATTCCGTGGAAGAACAATTTCTTTACTACCTTAAATAAGTGTGTTGGCCAAATGTACAACGTTAAAGAAACATTCCTATTTAGTTAATAGTGCATGATAGGCCGGGCGCGGTGGCTCAAGCCTGTAATCCCAGCACTTTGGGAGGCCGAGACGGGCGGATCACGAGGTCAGGAGATCAAGACCAATCCCGGCTAACACGGTGAAACCCCGTCTCTACTAAAAAATACAAAAAACTAGCCGGGCGAGGTGGCGGGCGCCTGTAGTCCCAGCTACTCGGGAGGCTGAGGCAGGAGAATGGCGTAAACCCGGGAGGCGGAGCTGGCAGGGAGCTGGGATCCGGCCCCTGCACTCCAGCCGGGGTGACAGAGCGAGACTCCGTCTCAAAAAAAAAAA
>NW_016809129.1:3058512-3065771 GCF_001698545.2 Rhinopithecus bieti | reverse complement strand
AAAAAAAAAAAAAAAAAAAAATAGTGCATGATAGACCTCATCAGAATTAGTCTCCACTCTTTGGAGGATTCTGTTGGGTTTTTGTAGGCTGAAAAGCTTCAGTTTTAGGAAAGTTTGGACTGCTTTCTATTGATATTGCTTGTTTTTTGGATTTCATCCCTCTCCAGGGCATATTAGAAGAGTGAATCAATCCTACTCAAAGTGAAAGGACTTGCGTAATTAGGTGAAACATTCAACTTATTTAGAGACAATCCTTAGACGTGTGAAATAATTTCAATAAAGCTCATTTTCATGCTAAGATTGATATGAGCATTAAACTCTTATGTCAGCAGATATAAGTGCAATTCAGGTATTTCATACATAGTCCCCTCAGTCTTTGTGATTTTAAAATATTTAAATGCTTTGTGTTTAAATAATAATGAAGATGGTAATGTTTATGAAATACCTACTGCGTGCCAGCCCCCATGATAAGCACTTACCACAGAGTGATTCAGCTTAATACTCATTAGTAATAACAGAATTGACATTTTCTTTTAGCAGATGAGAAAACTAAACCACAAAGAGATCAAACAACTTGGCTAGGGCCACACAGTCTTGTGGCAAAGACAAAATCAGACCAAAGACGAATTCCACAGTCCTCACTCTTAATTACTGTATCATGTTATGGCCCAAGTTCACACTGTGTCCCACTAATTAGGTGGAACCTGTGATGGCAACAGTTTGAAAAAAGTTGGTCAATTTACTGTTTAAAATTCTCATCAACAGGATTTTTAAAAGAGATAAGAAAGTAAACGGGCAGTTGTAGTTTTCCTTCAGATGGAAAATTTGAGAATAGATACATGTCACTCTGCCAGACTCCACTGAAGCAGCTAGGTGGGGAGGAGGCTTCTCCCAGATTGCTGTAACCAGACACGTCTAGCTGAGACTGGATGAACAGTTGGGTGAGGAGGAATCTGTAACTCACAGAAACCTTACTGTCAACTACCCAGTACCCATGTGGTTGTGTGAACAAATATCTACTTGCCTGGCATCATATTGAAAAGGCTTTGTTCTGCTTACCAGCTTTGTACTGATTTGTTCCAAGGCCACAAAGAAAGAAAATAAAACAGAGGGTTGATGATCACTCAGCTATGCTATGCTAGGTAAACTTTTCAACATGCTTAGCAGTGATTTGAAAACATAAACAATTCTCTTACCATATTTTCAATTGCCCCAAAATGGGATGAGAGAGCTAATATTATTAAGACAATAAGTGGAGATATGAAATTATTTCAATAAACCAGAACATTAGAGGAAACCCAAGTAAAATTTAACTGAGATAAATACAAAGTCATGGATTTTAGTTCAAAATTCACAGAACTTGAGCGCAGAGTGAGAGGGAGTTGGATGAACTTTCTGCATCAAAAGGCATTGCACAGGATGTAGATTGCAATCCATAAGATGCCAGAATTTTCCAACAGTCTTAATCAGCATTACTACCAGGCTAGGGTCTTTATCAAGAAAAATGATGGTGATGGAAGATTGTGTTCAGTTTAGAAGCCAGTATTTAATAACAAGTCTATCCAGAGAAAGAGAATTACCAGAATAATGAGAGCTTTGGAAACCTGTGCATGTAACGAATGGATAGAAGAACTGAGGAAATTTAGCCTGAAGAGGAAGGTACTACAGGTGAATTTGATAGAGCTCTTCATGATGTAATGGAAAGTGTGCTGAGCCTGGAGACCAGAGCAGAGTTCAGTCTAACCATCGTACTCTGAAAACTAGGGCAACCACTTAATCAGCCAAACTCTCAGAACCTTAAGTCTACATGATTTGTTTATCCCTAAGTTATCTAGACTCAATAAGCTGGGCCTTGAGAACATAGAAATAAAGAGCAAAACTTTGGACCTTGAAGAGCTTATAGTCTTGTGCCTAATACAGACAAGTTTCAGACCATTAACATACAGAGTAATGATGTCCTGGGAATGATGTTCTGGGAGCTCAGAGGATGGGCAACTCATCTTAAAACAGGGCATTTTGACCAGCTTTTTTGATACAATCCTTTTATGTGGTATATTAGTTTGCTAGGGTTGCTGTAACAAAGTACCACAAACTAGAGGGCTTAAACAAGAGACATTTACTGTCTTACAGTTCTGGAGGCTAGAAGTCTGAGATCAAGGTGTCAGCAGGGTTGGTTCCTCCCAAGGCCTGTAAGGGAGAATCTGTTCCAAGCTGCTCTCCTGGCTTCTGGTGGTTTGCTGGCAATCTTTTGCGTTCCTTGGCTTCGTGATGCATCACCATGATCTGTGTCTTCATCTGCACATGGTTTTCTCCCTGCATCTCTTCACACAGTCTTTCCTCTGTGTACGTCTGTCTCTGTGGCCAAATTTCCTTTTTTATTATATATAAGAACAAAGTCACATTGGATTAGGGCCCACCCTAGGGGATCATCTGCAAAGACCCCATTTCCAAATAAAGTCACATTCACAGGTCCTGGGGGTTAAGATTTTAATACCTTTTGGGGGGACAGAATTCAATCCACAATATATGGCTTATTGGAAATAATCAGGCCCAGATGTCTTTTTTTTTTTCTTTTTTGTTACTATCTAATCAGCAAGTGCAACAAAATTTCTACTCCCATGCCAGCAGGAGCCTCTGACCCTCCACCCTGAGCCTAATACTCACCCCATCATGGATCCTTCTTCCACCTCTGACTCCACTGCAGAACTCATTCTCCCCTCACCTCATTCCTGAACCACATCCCCTGTCTCTCTCCACCCACAGAGGAGTGGTCAGCAATGCTGTAAAGGTCAGCAACAGAATAAGAATAAATGTTTTAATAATTCCTTAAGATTTTGTTTCTGGGTTGAAAATGTAATGGTTCATTATTTTATCCATCAAAGTGAACTCAGATCAAATGATGATGCATAAAAATGTTTCTGGAGTCAAAATGTCCTCAGGGTAAAAATTACCAAAATAGCCAAATCAAAGCATCATATAACAAATTATGTAATCCAGAAGAGTCTTGGATAGCACGCTTGTGAAGGCCACGCCAGAGCTGAGTGTAGAAGGACAAATGGAAAATTAATCAGGCAAGGAAAGGAACATTCTTGGCTGAAGGAAAAGTGAATGTAAAGTCACAATGCCAAGAAAGTAGGAAGCATCAGAGACCCTGAAGCAGTGTGGCATGATCAGGGCACAGGAGAAGGGGTGGCAGGCACAGGCCTAGCTCTCAAAGGCCTAGTATACGCCATTGGACGTCTACTCACTTTATTATTATCTCATTTATCACTGCAATAGAGAGTGAGCCGAGAATTGGAAGTAAAAAGTGGCATGCCCAGATGTTTATGCGCAGTTTCAAAAATCACTTTGGCAACCATAAGGAGGATTGATTAAAAGGCCAAAGACTGGAGCTGAAGACCAGTGAGAAGTCTTTGTAATAACGAAGGTAAACAACGATGAAAGCTACGCTAACATGGCAAGCATGGGAAGTAGGGCAACCCTTCCTAGCTGTTTGTGGAAATATTTAGCAGGTAGAATCCACAGGATTTAAATGAGAGTCTTGAGGAAGCTAAATGAATGGTTTCCAACTCTAGCTGCACATCAGAGGCACCTTGGGAGCTTTTTTAAATGCGGATTTTTCTGGCCCTGTCTCTGACTTAGCGAACCAGAATGTTTGCTGTTTAAGCCTTGAGATTTTGAAGATCTTCTCCAGCCGGTCTCTGTGACTAAACGTTTAAGGGCTGACACCCAGGAGAAAGAGGAAACACTCTGTTGATTCAGGATCAGGTTTTAGTCCCATATAAGAAAAAACATATTATAATTACACTGTTTAAAGATAAACCATTCCCTCAGAACGTTGTTGCTGAAAGTATTTGAGAAGGGACCAGCAAACCAGGTAAAGGGAGGTTGTAGAAGGGCTCTTTACTTGTCAGAAGAATGAGAGAGCCTTGAAGGCACTCCAGAGACAGAGCTCCCCGTGCACAGTGAGCGGGAAGCAAAGCCAGCCAGAGCAGCAGCCAGGCACTCAAAAGAAATCTGCCTGCCCAGGCCCTGTGTGTGCACCCTTTTTGCTCCAGCTGTGGCTTCAGACACTGTCTTACTCTGACCTGTTTTAGATTCCAGGTTCTGGCCTTTGGATCTGTGTCTGTTTCCATGACAACCCCATTCTATTGGAGCCATGCTTGCTGTCTGGCTGCTGCATTTAGATTCGTCCGGGTACCCCACCCTATGGTTTCAATTTGTCGTGACTCTTGAGATGAGTATGAGTCTAGCCCACCTCACACCTGCCTTCCAGCCCCATTTAACCTTTCCCAGCTTCCTCCTCGGGTATCCCACCCTATGGTTTCAACCTGTCATGGCTCCTGAGATGACTTGAGTCTAGCCCACCTCACACCTGCCTTCCAGCCCCATTTAACCTTTCCCAGCTTCCTCCCTGCTCATGCCCACATTCAGACTCTGCCTCTGGCTCAGAATGTAAACTACCAGTTCTACCATTGGTCTGCTGGACAAAGTTTCTGTGAGATTATGAAGATCGAGTAGTAGTACTAGGAAAGCACTGAATTATTGAAATTATTGAAAGTGCAAGCTTTGAACCCAGACTTGAATTCCAATCTAGACTGTGTTACAGTAAGCAAGTTACCTAACCTCTGCCAGCCTCAGTTTCTAAACCTACAGAAAGATGATAAATGCACCTAACCTAAGTTGTAAAGATACAAGCAGCATAGCCAGTTTCACCAACTGAGCATAAACACATGACATAGTCTCTTCCGATTTTTGGTTAACAACTCAAGCATCCAGGTATCTTTATTAACAGGATGTTCCGTATCTCCCTCTTGAAGCCTAATGCCAATTAGTCCAAGAATTCTGAAGATTCATTCCATCTGAAAAGGTCAAATCTAGGTAAGTCGGAGAGAGAACTGGAGCTACTGGTCAGTTCACAGACCCAGTTTCTGCACACAGCAGCATGAAGGCTATTCCTCTTCTCTCTGACGAATGCTTGCTCACTGCACCAGTAATGCCTTTGCTGGCTCCAGTGTGTGCCCAGGGTGTCTGAGGAACACAGGGTGCCTCACTCTTGGGTTCCCAGGTAACAGCCATTGCTCTGCTGCAGCCGACCCCTCCTCAGACTCTTAGGTTGGAGTCCTGTGCACTAACTCAGCAACCAGGTTCTGCTCAGAGCTCCCTTTCAAGGCCTTGGGGCTTATGTTAGTTTCCTAGAGTTGTCATAACAAATTACCACAAACTGATTGGCTTAAAACACAGAAATATCTTCTCTCACAGTCCAGGAAAGCAGAAGTCTAAAATGAAGGTGTCAGCAGAGCTGGTTTCTTTTGGAGGCTGCAAGGGAAAATCTCTCATGCCTCCCAGCATCTGGTGGCTCCCAGCAATCTTTGGCATTCCTTGGCTTGTAGCTCCATCACTCCAATCTTGATTTTCTTTTTCACCTGTTTTCTTCATTCTGTGTAATGCTAGGAGTCCTCCCTTCTTCTTATAAGGACACCAGTCATTGGATTTAAGGCCCATCCATTAAATGACTATAACTTCATCTTAACTAATTACACCTGCCCACCTTATTTTCTAACAAGGTTACATTCTGAAGTTCCAAATAAACATGAATGTGGGGGCCTTTTCTTGATAACAAGACTTAACAACCCATTTTCATAATTTCAGATCTCTGAAAGGAGAGCTTCACACCCCTTTCCTCAAGAAAATCGACTGAGCTCTCTATGCAAATTTTCCTTTTACCCTCTCCTTCAGAGCAAGAGAAAACAAACAGATATTCATATATTTTCAAATGTCTTAATTCATAAGAAAAATAAACTCGAGAATTTTGCTAGCCCTACTCCCAGAATTTAGAAGGAACTGGAATAATTTTATCTCATTTTGTGTGTGAAGTGTATACAAAGTCGGGCACATAGAAAGCCCTCAATTATTGGTAATTACAGTCATGAGTCGCTTAACAACAGGGATATGTTCTAAGAAATGCATTGTTAGGTGATTTTACGGCTATGAGAACATCATAGAGTGTACTTACCCAAAGCTAGATGGTACAGCCTATTGCTCCTCGGCTACAGGCCATACAGCACATTCCTACACTGGATACTGTAGGCAATTGTAACACAATGGTAAGTGTATCTAAACATAAAAAGGTACAGCAAAAATAGTGTCAAAGATGAAAATGGCACTCCTGTATAGGGCACTCACCATGAATGGTACTCAAAGGACTGGAAGTAGCTCTGGGGTGAGTCAATGAGTGAGTGATGAGTGACTGTGAAAGCCTAGGATGTAACCGTACATTACTGCAGACTTTTAAAACACTATAAACTTAGGCTACACAAAAATTATTTTAAAACTCAGTAATTGAGCTATAATATTATGATGGCTATGATGTCTCTAGGTGATAGAAATTTTTCACCTCCATTATTATCTTATGGGACCACCATCCTATATGCAGTACATCACTGACTGAAATGACATTATGCAGTGCATGGTTGTATTCATTATTCTAGAAGATAATCAAAAGTACCCTGAGGATACAAAGCATCAGGATAAAATTTAATTTGCTGGAGGCAAAATATCTGTCTTACTTAGTTTGTAGCACAATTTAAGTGGAACTCTCAACGCAGTCTGGTAGGCTCTGTATCCCTAATATAAGACCTAGGTAAATCACAAGCATTCCTATACACCAATAACAGACAAACAAAGAGCCAAATCATGAGTGAACTCACATTCACAATTGCTTCAAAGAGAATAAAATACCTAGGAATCCAACTTACAAGGGATGTGAAGGACCTCTTCAAGGAGAACTAAAACCACTGCTCAACAAAATTAAAAAGGACACAAACAAATGGAAGAACATTCCATGCTCATGGATAGGAAGAATCAATATCATGAAAATGGCCACACTGCCCAAGGTAATTTATGGATCCAATGCCATCCCCATCAAGCTACCAATGACTTTCCTCACAGAATTGGAAAAAACTACTTTAAAGTTCATATGGAACCAAAAAAGAATCCGCATAGCCAAGACAATCCTAAGCCAAAAGAACAAAGCTGGAGGCATCACGTGACCTGACTTCAAACTATACTACAAGGCTACAGTAACCAAAAGAGCATGGTACTGGTATCAAAACAGAGATACAGACCAATGGAACACAACAGAACCCTCAGAAATAATACCACACATCTACAGCCATCTGATCTTTGACAAACCTGACAAAAACAAGAAATGGGGAAAGGATTCCCTATTTAATAAATGGTGCTGGGAAAACTGGCTA